>NC_136059.1:539723965-539871741 GCF_964261635.1 Lissotriton helveticus | reverse complement strand
GCCTGGCCCTTTGGTCACCACACAAGCCAGGCCCTACCCTCTCTGTCCCCACTCCCCCCTTTCCTGCTCCTTTCCACCTCCCTTTTTTCCCCCTGCCCAATCCCCCAGCAGCACCCACATGCCCCACCGCACCCCGCCCCATGCTCCACCGCGTTCCGACCACTTTCCCTCCCCCCCCCCCTTGTCCACCTTCCCCCGCCCCTCATTTCTACCTCTCCTCTCTTATACAGCACCTTTAAAATGGCAACCCGGTCCTGATGATGATCCTGACTTGATAGGATCGAAACGCCGTTGACCGATCATACAGCGCAACTCACAGCGCAGTCTCAACTTTGGTTCACAAACAATTATCTGTGTTCCAATCATTGAAGAGGAACTATTGTTTTTGTATATATTTCTCTTCACCTTGTCACTTTGCGTCCTTCGCTGTGTTTTTCACTTGTCACTCGCGCCGTCAATCTTGGTTTCACGAGCACTACGTGCACAAAGCTCCCTTGGTTTGCCGTAGCATTTTATGCCAACAGTGCTGTTATAACTGTCCTGAATAAAGTGTGAATTCAATATATGATGCCATGAGCACTTTTGAAAAGATACCGTGAGTCTCTCCTTTCTTTGCTACCTTGTAAAGTCGTGTACATACTTGTTTATCTGCCTTCCACATTACATCTGGTTGAGACATTGTAGTTTAAAACATATATATACCCAGATCTCAATCCGGTCTATGTGTTATACTCCTGTTGTTATTATTTATTTATATTTATTTTATAGCACTTGTAAAGCGCACAGCTACCCACAAAGGGTTTCCCGGCGCCAGACCAGCAAGACACAAGATACCAGTGTAGAGAGAACAGTCAAAGCATTTATTTGTTGAACAGCCAAGTTTTTACGCTTTTTCTGAAAGTCATGTAGCTTTCCTCCTTGCGTATATGAATAGGCAGTGAGTTCCACAGCGTTGGACCCAGGTAGGAAAAGGATCTCCCGCCTATTCTGGCCCGTTTGAACCTTGGTACCACAAAGTTCGCAGCTGAGCCTGAACGAAGACTGCGGTTTGGGAAATAGGGTTTAGCAAGGGCCTGTAGATATTTGGGGGCACTGCCAGCTTTGATTTTAAATAGGTAATTCAGGGCCTTGAAACGAATTCGATTTTCAACCCTAAGCCAATGCAGATCCCTAAGATGTTTGGTGATCCTAGCGGATCTAGGGATTTTGCAGAGCAGTCTGGCCGCAGCGTTCTGCACTAATTGCAGACGCTTTATCACTGCCTTGTTTGAGCCCAGGTATAAGATGTTACCGTAGTCAAGCCGAGATGTCACTAAGGCATTGACCACGGTCTTCTGGGTGTTAGATGGCAACATCCAGACTATTTTTCGTAACCATTTAAGAATGGTAAAACATATACCTGCCACTTTGTTTGCTTGCTGAGTCATAGATAGACTGTCATCAATAATGACCCCAAGGTTTCTAACCTGAGAGGCTGAAGGTGGAAGTTTACCTAGTGACAATGGCCAGTGGGAGTCGTTCCAGAGATCTTTACTATTCCCTAACAGTAGGACCTCTGTTTTATCTCCATTTAATTTAAGTTGGTTGGCTGACATCCAGCTGAATATTTCTTGGAGGCCTACTTTTAATGCAGATGGGACAGACAAGTCGGATTTGGAGAGTGAAAACAGGACTTGCGAGTCATCTGCATAAGTCATTAAACTGAGACCAAAGTTTTCTACAAGGTTGGCCAGTGGTCGTAGGTACAAATTAAAAAACAGAGGGCTCAGAATTGATCCCTGTGGCACACCATGAGGAGAGTGGAATACCTCAGAGCATGCTTCCGAAGAGGAGATCTGGAAAGTGCGGAGGGATAAGTAGGATCTAATCCATTCCAGAGCTTTGCCCTCGACACCATTCTCCCCCAGTCTGTCAAGCAGTATGGAGTGAGAAATGGTGTCGAAAGCCGCACTAAGATCTAACAAGACCAGTGCTACTGTTTGGCCATCATCCATAAGCTCTCTGATCTTTTCTGTGACCCCGAGCAGGGCCGTCTCGGTAGAAAAACCACTCCTAAACCCAGATTGGGACGAATGCAGGAGCTCATTGTTTTCCACATAGGTTGAAAGTGCCTTGTGGATATGCCTCTCTAAGATTTTTGAAAAAGCTGGCAGTAATGAGATGGGACGATAATTGGCCAATATCATAGGGTCTGCGCCTGGTTTTTTAAGTAGAGGGCTGACCATAGCATGTTTCCATAGAGCAGGAACTGTGGCTTGCTCTATGGAGGCATTCAGTATCTCTGCTATGGAAATCAAAGCAGCGTCCTCTAATTTGTTTATGATACTGATAGGAATAGGGTCACGTGGGGAACCCGATTTGATCGATTTTAGTAGTTCCTTCAGTGTGTCCAATTTCATGGGAGGCCAGGCTTCAAGATGACAGTTTCCTCTAGGGGCTAGGGAGGTGTTTCCTTTCTTGTCTGTGATCATGCTGTCATTTTTAATATTAGAGACAATGTTCTCAATCTTATTAGTGAAAAAAGAAGCCAAGTCCTGGCATTGCTGGGTATTGAGAGGGGTAAGTTCTGCTCTAGAGTTTTCACCAGCTAACTCTTTTACCGTATTAAAGAGAGTCTGGGATTTGTTTATGGCCATGTTAATAGTGTTGGTAACATAGCATGCTTTTGCTTTCATGCATGCTGAATGGTAACAGTTTCTGGCCTTTCGATACACTTCTTTTTGGTAGAGTTCGTAGTTTTTTCGCCACTGCCTCTCTAGAGTCTTACAGATAGATTTATCTTTCTTCAGAGCTTCTGTGAACCAGGGGGCAGGATGGCGATGTACTTTCCCTTTGCAACGGGCTAAGGGCAGGCAAGTATCAACCGCGCCAGTTAACCACGTTTGTGTCGACTCTGCAACGCTATCCATGTCTCCATCTAAACATGGGTGATCTTCCTTCAAAGCATTGTTGAGATCCTCCAGGTTTAGAGATTTCCAGTTTCTTCTAATAGATTCTGAAGGGGTCGTAATTGGACCTTTTTTGGGTTTAAGTGAAATAGCGAAACTTTGTAGAAAATGATCTGACCAAAGAACAGGCGTGGTGTTAAGCCATGAAAGTTCTTTCATATTTGATATTATAGGGTCCAACAAGTGTCCAGCTTTGTGAGTTGGACCACTATTTCGTAGCGTCATGTCTAACACCATGAGGTCAGCTATTAAGTTTTTGCAGGTCTTGTTGTTGTCATCATCTAGGTGAAGATTCAGATATCCTAGTAAAGTGAAATTTTGGGCTTTCAGATGTTGGGGTAGGATGAAATTTGCCAAATTATCTGACCAAGAGGGATTATTTACTGGCGGTCGATAAATCAATAAGCCGGAGAAGGTAAAATTAGGACTGAGGGTAATTTTGAAAGATGCTGCTTCGCAGTTCGGGATATCTGCAGGTTCAAAGTTGCACACATAGTCTCTGATAATCGCGATACCCCCTCCTGTTTGGCCTACCCGATCTCTCCTAGCAATAGCATAGCTCGGGGGGAGGGCGGTTGCAACATCGGGGCCCGATCCGTCATGGAGCCACGTCTCAGTTAAAAATATGGCGCAGGGCTTTTTTTCAGTCAATAGATGGAAAATATCTAATTTGTGCTGAGGTAGTGAACGACAATTTATCAGGTAAAATGTGAAAACGTTAGAATTCTCTCTCTGTTGGTGGGATTTAAAACCAGTACCCTGTGGGGTGTCAGGATAGGGCTGGTAGTTAGTCAAAGTAAGGGTGCACTCAGGGCATATTTGTGCATCAGCTAGTAGCGGGTTCAAGGTTATGCATGTGTCATGGCTAATGGGGCGTAACGCCCTGAGTTGAGCACCAGTTAGCATACCTTTAGAATAGGAAGGGCAGAGATGTGTGCCCTGTGTCCCACCCTGGCCCGGACGGGCACAGACGGGCTGACTCTGGCTGGACTCCGGCGAAGACGAGGCGCGTCCGCTGACGCGGAAAGGGACTGTTTCCTTTTAACGCCGAGACTAGAGCGCTCTCACCGCTCTGTCCCGCCCCAAAATGGCCGCCACTATTTCCCTGCTGCTCGGTGCCTTGCCCTAAAACGGCAGGAATCGAGCGTGTATGTGCTGGGGTGACTGCGTGAGAGCGACGGGTATGCTGAGTGCAATTTTGTGAATTTTAAAAACACAGAAATACAATTATTTGCCACAAATGCAGTTTTAAAATATTCGCTTCAATTAAATCCCCTAAACAGTTTACAATGTCCTCTGACAAGTGTACAGCAAAACGATTTTAAAAGTTCTCTCACAGGATGTTTAGCAGAAGGATAAACTCTGCCTGAGTGCTTGCTGACTCGCAAGACACTGCCTGGGGGCTCCTTTTAACACCTTTATAATATTATCGCAGCAGGTATGAGCAAGGCCTTGGAGTGACAGGTGAGGCAGCAAAGGGTGATGGCAGCCACGACCAGCCACCAGGAGCAGCAAGCACAGCAAACGCTGATGCAGAGAAGCAGCAAATAGCATACTCCGTGGAGCGTCTGCAAGGGCAGTGAATATCTCAAAAACGCGCCACCTCACTGGAGCGGAGGACCCAGAGGAAGGCCAGCAGATGAGCCAAACACCACAACAAGGTAAGGTGATCTCTCAGCGTACAGTCCTCCCCGCAAAGCAAATGGCTGTGGTGTTGTGTGAAAGGTTGAAAGGACAAGAAGGAGTACAGGATGGCTCCTCAGGGTCGCAAACGCTTCCCACGTGAGCACCGAGCTTGTAAAGGAGGGAGACTGGAGCCCTACCGAAGGGTTGTTGAAGCGTGGCCACAGTGCGCAAAGGTGCCTTCCGGAGGCAGAGACAGGTGCAGATCCGGCGGTAGTAGTCCAGGCTCCTAGCAGAATCAGGTGCAGCTGCCAAAGAAGGGCAGGCCTCACTCTACCTTGGAAGGCGGCAAGTGGAATGCCAAGCGGCCGCACATACAAGATCCGCTGCAGTGTCAGGCATCAATGGCGGGAGCACAGAAGCGGCAGGCAGAGCGGGCTATTGAGCAGCAACACAGAGAAATATCCCAGGGCACTCACCCGGGGCACGAGCCAGCCCAGGAAGCCAAAGCAGTGCTACACCACAAGTAAGACCCACCGGGGCAGCACAGGAGGCAGGTCAGGTGGGGGCCCAGAGCCCAGCCTGCCCGAGGACTAGCCGGCCTCCAGTAATGATAGGGCCCGTGTCTCACCGTCAGCAGACTGGAGGATCAAGGGCGTAAAGGAGTTGAGTGTGCCCCGCACTTCACAGCAGGTAAAGGCCGGGGGACGCATGCCAAACCAGGGCCCCGCCAGCAGGGAGACAAGAGGGGCCCACCGCTGCTTTCACCCGGCCCGGGCGCGCGCGGCCGCAGTGTAGTGCGGCCGGGTTAGGAGGAAAATGGCGCCTCAGCCGCCGCGGCCCGGGCCGGGCGGTACACCCCACCAGAGACTGCCACCGCGACACTCACCAGACCACACCGTATGGAGCTCACCGTTGTCTTGCGGGCAGTAGAGGGCCCGGGAGTCCCAGACAGGAGGTGCCGGAAGAAGGCCAGATCCGATCGGCCCCGTCGCGCAGGGCAGGCGCTGACGTCGGGCGATGTTGCTTGGTCTCAAGTTGCCGCCAGGAGACCGGAGCGGGATCGAACGGCTCCGCCAGAGACTTCGACTCAGGAAATGCTGTTGGAAGTCAGGTTTGAAAGCGATGTCTGCAGGATGTTGTCGGATAATGAAGCTTGGCCGGCAGAGCCCACTCAGAGTGCAGCCATCTTGTAGCCAGCCAAGCCATGCCACATAAAGACAGGGTTAAGTCCCCACAAAGTGTTAATGGGGAGAGCCATGAGACAAGCATACATTCCTGCAAATAAATTGATGAATCTCTCTGATGATCGTGTGCTGGATTATTGCAGAGGAATGGCTGACCTGGTACGTTCTGTGTCCTGCCAGGTTGGAGGCGATGCCACACACCGACCCAGGAAGACCAAGCACATGACCTGAATCCTGGAGAGTGGGTGCTAGTGAAAAAGCCCGTGAGGAAAACGTGCCTAGAATCCTGTTGGCACGACCCTTACCAAATTGTATTGTGACGACCACAGCAGTAAAGTGTTTTGGTTTGCCAAATTGGATACATGTGAGCCATACTCGTCTAGTCCCAAGTCCAATTGAAAGACCTGAAGAACAGCGACTGAGAACCAAAAATCCACAACCAGTTGCCGAAGTGTGTGAGGCTGAAGAACCTGGAGTGACAGATTCAAGTGAACATTTTGGCGATGAACAGCCAAGCACAAGTCAAGTAGAATGGGCACCAGATACTGGGACAGAAGAAAATGCTGTTGAGTTGGAAGAAGGTGAGGTTGCTATTGAACTAGGAGAAGGTGAAGAGGCTTTCGAAGCAGAAAAAGAAACATCAGAGATTTCAAATGCTGTCTCAGAAGAGAAAAAGATCAAAGAAGATTTAGAAGAGGCAGAATTAGCTAGTGAGTCAGACTCAAATACTGAACCTACAGAGACTGAAATACAAGAAAACAAAGGAAGACAGATAGAGAACAGACTGAACAAAAAAAGCAACAAGCATAATACAGATAGTGATAAGATAGTGAAGGCAAAGAAACCTAGAAAGGGAGATTGCTGGCCAAGTGGAGTGAAAAGATTGAAATACAGAATAATTATAAGAAGATTAAGAAAAAGTCCAGAACAAAGCAACTGAATATCAAGTCAGACAGTACAAGAAGATTTAGGGAAGGGCACCGGAAGAAGATAAAGAAGAACAAGAATTCCCTGTAGAAAATACAAGGCCCCTGAATGGACCTAAGTCATCCTTGAGGAGTTTGAGACTTTAGATCTAAATGAGGAGCATGAGAAGAGTGAGGATGAGGGAAATTTGAGACCACCTTAATCAAGAACTGTTCCAGCCTAAGGCGTACTAAAACATTTTTTTTAATCAGGATAAGTCCTTTACAGACTCAAAAAGGGGTAAAGAAGAAACGTCATTGAATGTAGGATTACACCACCACATTTTTATGTTTTTATTTTTCTTCTTTGGTAGAAGCTCATTTCGAATTTTTTTTAGCGATAGGAGATTGTTAGATTTTACTATTTTTCTAGCAAATACTGAAATGGCGAAGACCAGAGTGACTGAACAACCAAGTTCTAAACTAAAACGTAGATGTGTTAAATTTTGCTTTTGTAATATTTTCTTACTAATACTCGTATGGATTCCATTAACAGTAGTTATACCAATTTTTGATGTGAGTAACCCAAAAACAATACAAATGAAGTGTCTCCTAAAGGAATGAAAAATGTTAGTAAACAGGTCATGAGTACTAATGGAGAACAGTTGGATGGATGTATGCTCCATTATGAAGAATCAGATAGTGATTTTTCGTTGAATGTATTTACTAAGTTACTATATGAATATACTAACACCATGAATGTGAGTGATTGTTATGTTTGCATGTAATTACCCTCTTCTGTCTCCGAGGGCTTAACCTATCATCACCTTTCTGTAACCTATACTGTTTCATGTGGTGTTCTTAGTAGTCTATTTTACATGGAAGGTAAATTGTAGTATCAGTATACAGACGTAGATTTGGTATTTTCAAAGGTGCCCATAATAAGTAGACTGAACAAAGTAGAAAGTGCTAAACATGCAAGTGACATGGAAGAATGTTTCCATATTACTAAGCCATTAGATCTAGATCATGCTTATAGAAATAATTTAACTTGTGGACTGCATTATGAAGAACAATTGCTTTTGGATATGGTGGAACATAGAAGAGAGTTTCCAGAAAAAAGTGGTTGAACAAAAGACACAACAACCACCTTGGGCATTTTATGAAGGAAAATATGAAAAGAGTGAAACTTATGCTGCAATGTCTTTACATTGGTTGAGGAGAGGGAAATTGTGTTTATTGAGATCAAAGACTAACAACAATATTTATTTTATTGGCACTAGTGAATGTGAACATACCTTTGAAATTACAGGAGGTTGGGGATTAAAGAGTGGAACTGATCCTGTCTTCCCAGGGATTTACTATATTTGTGGTGGAAAAGCCTATTATAGGTTACCTGCCCATTGGTATGGGAGTTGCTATTTTGGGATAGTGTTTCCAAAGGTTTATCATTTAAACTTAAAGGATAATAGTGTCAATGAAATAAAACGAGGACAAACACGCCAAAAGAGAGCAAGTTTTACTGAAATAGTGGGTGATTTATTTTCTGCACTTATACCATCAGTTGGGTTAGTACTAAATTTGCATAAAATTTGAAAGCTGTCTACAGTGGTTGATCGATTATCAACAGATACTGCGGGTGAAATTTTGATGATTGATACGGAAATGGTGGCAATCAGATCAATGGTTTTGCAAAATAGATTTGACCTTGATATTATTTTGGCAAAGGAGGGTGGAGTCTGTGGAACATTAAAAATTCAACATTGTTGTACATATATCCCTGATAAAAGTAAAGGGATAGAAAGATACATTAGAAACATTACAAGATTACATAAGGATGTATCCCAACTGGAGGTTAATGGTATTCGGGAAAGAGTTGGAAAGAGTCTTACAAATGTGAAAAATTGGTTTACCAGGTTTGGAAAGTCTTTTAGGGAAGGTGGTAATACCCATAGTTTCAATAGCACTAATAATTTTTGTAATAATAACATACAAATGTTGTAGGTGCATAAAAAGAAAGAAGGTTACATTTAATAAAAAGAAAGGAGTAAAAAGAAAAAGAGATGAGATAGAACTTGAAGAAATAAATGACGAATTATATGATATGATGAACAAGTTAAATGTGAATGCCATGGAAAGGGAGAAAGATACTAAGCTTTAACTAACACAAAAGGTGGTACTCGGTATGTGAAGTATTTTTGATGGCTTCAAAAGCCATCAAAGGGGGTAATGATGGAGCGGGGATTCGGAAAAGAAACCCGTTCTTGTTGAATACCCCCTTAACATATACTAATGTTAAGTACATAGAATAATCATGTGCCCCCATACATTACATGAGGGCAAACCACTGCGCAAATTGCATAAAATTAATCTTAACCAAAACGTAAATAACTGAAGATGTAATAATATGGTGAGTAGAATGTGTTGTGAATGGCTTACACTGCAAATTGTGCGCCTAGTATATTATAAGGCATGTGGTGTGATGCTTAAGTAACACTAATTGCTGTTGCTTTTACTTATGCTTTGCTGAAATAATGGCTAATTTGGCTCCGGGTAAAGGAGGGTGGTTAACAGTGAATGTTTAATTTCCTCATTATTAATAAATGTCTGTTTTCAGTTCTTTTAGTAAATGGACAAGTCGCCATTTTTATAAAGTTGACCAAACTGTGATGAGTGAAACTTGCAGTTCGTATAAACCACGTGACATTGTGAAAAAACTTGGTTAGCCTGCTGAAAGAGTGTGATGCGGTGAAGGACAACACGTTTGATAAGCAGCCAACTTCTGTACTTCCAGGTGAAAGTCTGCTAGTTTATAAAATGTATTAACATTGTCCTCATTATGTTACAATTTCCTCATGAGAGAGTAGGGATGTATATTGAATAGGTGGCAAACGAAAATGAACAATGGGTTAGTTAAAGAAAGCATGATCTAATGTAGAATGATCATCCACCCCTCATTTTAACCTATCCCGTAGCTAGAATGGGTGACATTAGCAACTTTAGTGGGATGGACATGTACGAAAAAGGGTATAAAGTATAGGTGACAAAGGAGTGGGGTCTAGTCGGTCGTTATCAATGATGCTGTCTGGTTCCGGTCGAGAGGCCTTTGAGGGAGACGGGAGGGCGAGGTTGCGATGCTGATTGTCGGTTTGCAGAGAGGTCTAGTTAAACCAGTCCTGTCCTTATCCTGATCTAAGACTTGACCCCTGACACTCTGATTGGGGGTCCCTTGCCGCTACCTAGCTAGGCCTGGGTGGTGGTTTTCCTCGTTCTTATTCTCTTGGGTTGGTATTATTGATAACTCGAGAATTCAATTGATCTGTGCTTTTGTCTCTTCTTCTATCTTTCTGAACGAGAATGTGAATTGATGTTTAATGTCTGATGTCTTTTTATCTATCCCCTCCATGCGATAAATGTATATGTGGAAATTGATTATTTGCTAGATGATCGTTAGACTGTATTCTCTCTCATGAGGTGTTTATTCTCAAATGTATGCATTGAGTTAGATAAAATTTAACGACTCACAAAGAAGTTGTGGTTATTTGTGTCTGTCTATGAATTTGAAATGACTATTGACCTTCACTTAATCAACTAATTGATCCATCGATCAAGTAGATGAATAATTGACTTAAAGTGATGAAATTACATTTTTTTTTTTTAAACCTTTATTGAAATATGCAAAGCATGCGCAGGCCCACAACCACAGGGGCCGGCCGCAAACTCAGAAAATCGATTCAGGAGGTAAGCTTATATATACGATCGAGCAATAGCAACGAGACAGGCACGGCATGTGATTGTATGAGCCACGTAGCAAGGATATCCCGGGTTTCATTTTATAGTTAGAAAAGGCAGTAGGGGCTTCGCTATCAATGGCGGCACACCACATACATTTAAAAATGAGATGGGGGGACGCACCCCGCAACACAATCAGGACCAGGTAATGAGCAATATAGCCAGGGACCCACTACGCCTGCCGAGGCAGACAAGGAGCGAAAGTCAATTTGATAGCAAGCGATTTAGCTAGAGCACCATCCCGAGAACCCACCCTCCAGAAACAGGAAGGTATAGGCAAGTGTAGACGCCAGATAGTGGAGGAAATAAGATAGAGAAAGACAGCCGACCCTACTGAAGAAAGGAAAAGACCCCCCCTGAAGGGAAGAAGAAAGGAAAAGGACAAGGACCAGGACCAGGACCATAGGACAAAACAAACTAAAATAACAAACCCCTCCCAACACCCGCCACCCTACACCACTGTAATGGCTACGGCCTCCCCCACTAGCAGCGTGCCTGTCGCCCAGAAACTACCCCAAGGAAAGGGAGAAAAGAAAAGCGGAGGAGGAGAGCAATAAACACACTCCCGGACCCCTTTACCCCCCGCCAGCAGCAACCCCCCCAAAGTACATTGTCAACTATGAAAGGCAAAAACTGAACACGTACATGGGGAGGACTCCAACAGAAAAACCACACGACTCCCTATAATATACACGGCACATATCCGGCATCAATCACGTAAGACAGGCAACCCCTAAAGTCAAAGTCAACCCTGACCAGTCCGATCCTTCACGAAGGCCCATATTGCCCAAGCCACAGCAATCACGAAGAAAGCGAAGCATCGAAGACAGTTCAAAACAATGGCGACGGATCGAGAAGAGGAGACAAGATGGCGGCATCCGAAAAGTCGACAATAGAGGATGAAGAAGGAAGGCGAACCTCTTCCACAGTCACTGAGGAGCTGTCTTTGGCGATAAAAACCTTGAGCAACGATAATACGTCGAACAGGAATGGAGCCGGGGAAGCCAACGACGAACACAGGTGCACCATCTATGGGGCCAGAGTCATCAAAAGCCGCTAAATCAGGCCTCCGCCCAGGGGCCTCCAAATGGCACAGAGAACAATCCACGGGGACCAAGGAGTGCTGAGAACACAACTGAACATCCTCGTCCGGTCTCAAGTGTACATCGTCCAGCGTTACAGACATCCGATGGCACAGGACAGCGAAGTGAGAATGGAGCGCCCCTATTGCGGCCATTACAGACCTCAGCGATGGCGTGTCGTCCGTCCCCCCCATCCCCTCCGGAAAGAGACGAGGCAGGATTTGGGCCCCTGAAACGCCGTCCAGGAACCAGGCACACACAGAGCCGAAGACAGCAGCTGGCGCTCACACAACAGGCAGAGACAGTGTTTCGCCACTCGCCGGGGCCAGCCCGTCAACCCCGGCCCACCAGTAGGGTCTCCGGGCATAGGACCCCCGGCCGTGGTCACCGATATCAAGAGCGTCGCTGCGCCATATCCTTGGATGAAGCCGATCACTCGGTTGCCAACTGGAACGAAAGGGAGCGCACCAAGATCGGAAGACCGGATGGAACCCTGGTCCCACGGCCGATGCTGTTCACTTCCAGCCCGGAGGGGCCAGAAATCGAGGTCCCGGCGGAAGCCCTGGAACAGGCCGAAAAGTCAATTCGACGTAACTTCGTCACCCGGTAAGTTAGAGGGTCCGAGTTTGCACCGCTAGGGTTAGGAGCACTTCATACGTGCGGGAGTCCGGCGTATACGAAGGACAAAAGACAGGATATACTAGCTGCCGGCAGAGGTCGGCGGAGCCGGGAGCTTATGCGGCCATCTTGCCACAGAATTTCTTTGTTCGAAATTACATTTTTGTATAGATCTGGGACTATGAATTGTTGGTGAAGGAAACACTAACATGATCACCAGCGCAACAGGGACAACTGGGTGTATGTGTATGGGCCACAGTACATGAAATTCTTGAATGCTCGTTCCTGTCCAGAATATTGGGTTTGCTCTAGATCAGTGGGTTGCGGGGGTGTTTATGCAAGATACCTACTTGTACTGTGTTGGAAGGAACCCAATTAAAAGGAATTTCTTGGATTCATAATCTCTCGCCCTGGAATGCAAATGGATACGATGAAGGTAGAAACAATTCTAAATTAACCAACACCATCAAGAAAATCCGGAGTTTATTTGAGGGTTTGACAAATTTTACTGCCATTTTATTGCCCACTTTTCAGACATATTCACCCCAGTCAGCTCCTGTCCTAACTCAAAGGGCAAATGAGATCACTAGGTGGTAGCGCAAAGAAAACAAAATGGCAGTCACAGTGCTGCCTACCCTCCTGTTGTCACACTTCGACACTGGTCAGCAGTGGAGCTTTTGGCTCAGATGGGCATTGTGGATCAAATGCATAAACGTATGTTTCCGCTGGGGATGCCGAGGACAGATGTCACAAGAGAGCACTTATGTTTCACTGTGGAGGTACTGATACTCAGGGCAGTGTTTCAACTCTCTAAATATGATTCTAGGTACTTGAGACGGTCGTATGTCAAGTGTTCTGCCTTAAAAGAATGTCGACTACGACCGCTACACATTCCAGTTCATGCATTAGAAACATGGAGAATCTTGCAGGAAGGGGCGGGCGGGAGTGGGTTCGACACAAAAAGAGTTACATTTTGTATTGGTTCTTGAATTCATTGTATTTTTGCATAAGGAAGCAGTGCTTCTGGTTAAAATCAATAAAATCTGTTAAAACAGAAAAAGAAACATGGGGTATCGATGGATGCTTTTATCACATGGGCGAAAGCTTATGCTAAAGATTGCAATTTAGGCAAATATTATGGTGAGGAAGCATTGAAATATGAACTCATCGCTGGCTGTGCATTATGAACATTCAAAGCTGAGGTAGCTAGAAGACATTCTTCCCTTTGTATGTCCAGGTCATATTGCTAATGTTCAGGTAGTGCACAGCACAGGCATTCTGAAGCCTTGCAAGGTGAAATTTTCCATTGCATGTGTGCTGGTCTGTTAATAAACGATAAGAAAAAGTGTCCAAATGACATGACATCGGTGACCGCACCACACGTCAATGAGTGCCTCCAAGTTGTTGTACAAGGCTGCCAAATGTCAAGATATACTTCTTCTGGAACAACCTGGTGATGGAAGAAAATTTGTTCTTCTGAAGGGGGGGCAACGTTTGACGTTCACTTCACTACACAACTTCCAATTGAACTATACTCAACCTTGTACTATACTCCAATTGTGCTATACTATGGGCCACATGCATCAAAATAAAAACCGGTTGCAAACGGACCGGTATTTTTGCATTTGGGAGGCATCATCCCAAATGCAAAAATCGCAATTTAAGGAATCTCAAAATGTGCAATTACTCAAATTGCGATTGCATGTAAGGAATCGCCACATGGGCCACATGTATCAAAATAAAAACCGGTTGCAAACGGACCGGTATTTTTGCATTTGAGATGCATCATCCCAAATGCAAAAATCGCAATTTAAGGAATCACAAAATTTGCAATTACTCAAATTGCGAATGCATGTAAGGAATCGCCACATGGGCCACATGCATCAAAATAAAAACCGGTTGCAAACGGACCGGTATTTTTGCATTTGGGATGCATCATCCCAAATGCAAAAATCGCAATTTAAGGAATCACAAAATTTGCAATTACTTAAATTGCGATTGCATGTAAGGAATCTCAAATTGCGATTCCTTAAATGCAATGCATTAAACAAAATAAAATTGCGATTTCACAAATATTAATCGCAAACTACCTTCAATCGAAAGTTGATTGTAAGTTGCGATTACTTTGAAAAATGCACCAAAGTGCATTTTTAAAAGTCCCATGTTACACACACACACACATGCCCTTTGGGGCATGTGTGTGCGCAACATGTGGATAAATTGTAATTTCAGGGGTGGAACAGGGTGTCCTTTTGGCACCCTTGCACCCTTGAAATTGCATACACAATTTGGAAGTACCTATTCGGTGCATGCAATTCACATTCATTCTGGGCCTCTAGGCCCATAGGAATGAAAGGGAATCAATTCCTTAATTGCGACTCGCAATTTGCAAGTCGCAATTAAGGAATGTGTAGGGATCGCAATTTTTTTGAGATTCCTACATGCATAGGCAATAGCGATTCCTTAATTGCGATTCTTTATAAATCGCAATTCAAGATTCGCTATTTTGATGCATGTGCACCTCTATTCATTCTTGATTTTAGAGGCCAGCCCTAACAGTCTGTGTTGAACAAATTGAATAGTTAATTGGGATCCCATGCCTGTTAATATTCCAAGCTCCAAGATTTTTGGGTCTTGGAAGAGAACATGTTAAGGGGAGTACTGATTGATAACTGGAAATGTAAATTAAAACTGTGCTTAATGGATTGCTGTCCATGTTCCAGGCAAGCTAGCTGGCCCAATGCCTAATTTTTCGAGCTTCTTTAGCGGCCTGGCAAACTATTGCCAAACTCCCGCTACACAGCCGATTGGAAATTAGAGAGGAAAGCTATTGGGGAAAGGATTCGCACTTGCAGACTTCAGGCACAGTCCTCTCAGCCACAATACAGTGAAGAGATACTGGAAATTAACTCTTGCAAGAAAAGTTACAGGAAGGAACATATAGACAGAAGAAGAGATAGACCAGCTGTGCCACGAGTATATGCTGGAAGACAAATCGAAAAGCTCACATAAGAGCAGTCCACCATGTGACCATTCCTACATCTGATCCCTGATGTAAAGTGGTCAATATATTCACTGTGCGGAGGAATGGCCATATTATGTCTAGGAATGTGTTGCAGCACCATTGCCTGGCCATCCCATCCACTCAAACCAGGCCTCATGAGAGACTCATCACAGTCATTGACTGATTGTCATGGACTATTAGGTAAGTAAGTGAGTGTGATGCAAAGTGTAGTTAATGAATGGCACATCTATCATACACTGATACCAACACCACATTCCAATGTATAAGCACTTCCTTAAGGGTGGATTGGTAGTACCAGACAAAGGGAGACAGCATGGACTTGGAGCGGAGCAGAGACATCTCTCTGCTGCTATTTTCAATAGACCGTACCAAGCAATGCAGGGCTAATATGGATTAGCTGTGTATAGTTTGAATAAAAAAATAGGTCATGCATATATTGTGTAGATTTGTCAGTGTCATTAACATAGTACATCCACCCACTTACCATCCAACTATACATGTGCTCACTGGTGTCTAAACCTATCAGGTCCAAATAAGGCTACAGAACTTCAGTGCCACAATAGTACCAAATGCTCACAGAACCAATACCCCTTACAAACACGTTCAGGAGAAGTAACCCTGAACACAACTCACCCACAAATTGCAGGTGTAAAGCCATTGGAGTCTCGACTGCTCATTTGCAAGAATGGAATGGCAGGAGGCCATCTATTACTTTCTTACCGTAGCAGCTTGCAGGTACAATCCCCTACTACATGTACAAGAGGGAGAAGATGTGGCCTAACGGCCAGGGCGGTCAACCTCAAATCTAGGTAACCGGGTACGAGTCCCCGCAACGACGCTCAACATCCTGTGATTCTGGGCAAATCACTTAATCTCCTCGTGCCTAACAAAAATGAATGTGTCCTTATGTAATGCAACTGTTGCTCATGTTAAGCGCTGTGATACATTAGGGTCAAGTTCCCGCTATATAAAACTCTGGGGGGGGGGGAAGAAAATAAAATGATGGGTGTGGAAGCAGACATCCTACAGAAGATCAGTTCATGCTGAAGGGCTGGTCACATGCATTAGAGATATTCATCCTATGTCTATTGACAGCTTCCTGCTCCCACCATATGCCCTGGACAGTAAAGATAGAACTAGCACATGGTAGATTCCAGCAATTTTATTACAAGACACTGAGGCTCCTATTAGACAGTCTCTTGCTTTATTTTTACAGTAGCCAAGCAAGAACTACATTTCCCAGAAAAAAGAAGCTAAAGGAACTACAGAATGACATCACAATACATCCACCAATAAGATGTCGAGTACACCAATAATTATGCTGACTGCGAACAACAAGTCCTCTTTTCTTGCTGTTCTCAGTCAAGATAAGTATTTTTTTTCTGTTTCCCTCATTCAAATTTGTGGGTTGCGCTATATAACATGTGCTTTCAGTTTCTGTCTGTTTAAGAGTTAATTATTTCCCTTTGTTCATTCATGCGTCTCGCATGATCGCACGCGCTCCTCCGACCATTTTTTCTGCTTTTTCTTTGTAACGGTCTTACCGTTAAGTGGCGCTACTGTCAACCGCCTCGGCAGTGTGCGCTCAACCCGTGCTTAGTCTACAATCCTCTTTAGATTGGATTTGCTTCCTGTTGTGATTGGCAGTTTTACAGCTGCTCGTTTCCGATTTCTAGTCATCTGGCGTTTTTTCCTAACGCTGCAGAGGCGTTTTCTGAACTCCGCCTTCTGGTGTGGCTTACTTCTAGTAACCGCGTATTTCCTGTGAGTTGTGCCTCCCGGACACTCCCACTGTGCATTTCCTATTGGTATTTCCAAATATTAACCCCTTTGTTTGTGGGTTCGTTTTTTCTGTTGCTGTTTTTTCCTTTAGGGACCGTTGTTATCTCGAATTCAGCATGGCTAAAGAGGAGGGTTCCCAGCATTTCAAGGATAATTTGAAATCTTCTATCAAAGACTGTGTTCAAAAGGCTATTTCTGGTTTTATGTTGGATATTTCAAAGAATTTAGAAGCGTCTTTGTCCAAGATATTTGCTTTTTTTAAAGGGTCTTCTTTTAAAAGTAAAAAATGCCTGGCCCCTTCTGAATCCTCTAGGGGTATTTCTATTAAAGTTGGTCATCCCACCCGAGAGGTGTCTAAATCGGGTCCATCCTCTTCCCCTATAGTTATTTCTCATTTAAGGGATACTGATGATGATGATGATGTTGGTATGGTGGATGACTCCGTTATTTTGGATGGATCAAATAACCTTTCTATACATGGGCCTTCGGAGAAAAGGTGTAAAACTTTTCCTGATGACGGTGGTGAGTTTCACCCTGAGTCAAATGATTTAGTGGACTTTCTGGGTGATCCTATGTTCAATCCCTCTCTTATTCACCACCCTAACTCTACTGAATGGTTCCCTTCTGATCGTGTGGCTGAATATGTTTCTTTTTATCTACGTTATTCCCTTGATAAGTCCACGAGAAATAGACTTAAATTAAAGTGTCCCCGCCCTTCCCTCCCTAATAATGTGAATAATACTCCTGCTATTGACCCTAATATGCTTATGTTTTTTACCAAGTTTCGCAAGGATCCCAAGAAGGGAGTTGATAGAGCCTGGTCTAATTGCAAGGATAGATTGCTGGATTTGGTGGGTCCTCTCACCAGACTTTTCGATCTAGCTGAAGAAGTCAAAATGGAAGGTACTACTGTGGATCCTAATACCCTTTCTAATTGGGCCCAATGGGCTATTTGTATTTTTGGGGATGCTAATGCCCATATCTCCTTGGAGAGAAGGAAAAGCCTTCTACTTAAAATGTGCCCCAAATTAGTTTATTTGGCTTCCAAGGAATAGGGTTTCTCTGCTAAAGGTCTTTTTTATGGTTGACTCTTTTATTAAAGAATTGGGTAAATATGTCTCCACTTTTGCCACTATTGATAAAGCCTAAACTTCTCTCAAAAAGATTTTTACCCCTCGGGTTTTTTCCAGGGGCGGCAAAGGTCGGAGTCACTTTGCTAGCCTCTCCTTCAACAGAGGCTCCTTCAATCAGCAGGGTCAATCCGACTCCTATTCTGGATACAAACATCAGTTCTATCCTCGACGTTCCAGAGGCTTCTGGTCCAGAGGATACAGGAATAAAGGAGAACAGTACTCTGGTACGTGTTTCCAATTCTCGCCCTCCTTCCTTTGGGGGCAGATTGGCTTTGTTTCTAGATTCTTGGATTTCTCTTTCCACAGATCCCTGGCTCATCCAGTCGGTTCAAGGGTATCTCATAGAGTTCTATCATACTCCAGTTCAACATTACCTACCTCTTCCTCTTCATTTTTCCCTAGATCAGAACAATATCATTCTCAACGAAATTGTGTCTCTCCTTTCCAAACAGGCAATTCAACAAGGACCCTTCCATTCTTCAGGTTTCTCAACAACGTTTTTCTAGTTCAGAAAAAGAACAAGACGTTTTGTTTGGTCTTAAATATACAGGATTTCAACAATTTGGTGGTTTATCGGCATTTCAAAATTGAAACCATTTTACATCTTAGAGAAATTCTTATCCAGAGTGATTGGCTGGTCAGACTCAATCTTCAGGATGCTTATCTAACGGTTCCCATTTATCATTCACATAGGAAATATCTCTAGTTTCAATGGGAAGATTCTTTTTATCATTGCAAGGTGCTTCCTTTTGCCTGTCTTCAGCCCCTTAGTGTTTCACCAAGTTCTTACGTCCGGTGGTGGCTTTTCTAAGAGCTCAAGGAATTCATATCATTATATACATCGACGATATTCTTACCATGGGCCAAGGCAGAACCCTTCTGTTATCTCATTTTCATCTATATCAAAGTCTCCTATTTCGACTAGGTTTTCTCGTGAATCTTCAGAAATCTGTCCTGGTGGCTTCACAGCAGTTGGAGTTTCTCGTTTTCTCATAGATACCACCCATTCTATCCTCCAACTTCCATCTCACAAAGTTTCACTTATAAAGAAGGAGATTCGTCATTCTCTCTCTCTTCCAGTTTTTACTCTCAGGTCATTGGCTCGGGTAGTAGGCCTTCTGGCCTTGTCAATTCAGGCCATATTTCTAGGCCCTCTTCCTTATGGAGCCCTTCAGCGCTTGAAAATGTGACATCTTTGCAGGGGCCTTGCATATTCAGATCCCATTGCCCTCGACAAGAAGTCCAAAGAGGAACTTCTGTGGTGGCTTCAAAATCTAGACGCCTGGAATGGAAGAACTATTTATTCTTCCGTCCCAGATCTAGTATTGGAAACCAATGCAAGTCGGACAGGTTGGGGCGAGTTCTCGACTGGAGGCGTATGGTCTCGGAAGGAGTCCTTCTTGGACATCAACAGTTTAGAGATGCTTGCAGGTTCCTTTGCCATCCAGTCTTTCACCAAACACAGAGTAAGTTGCATCATTCTTCTCTGCATGGACACTCTGACCGCGTTCAGATATATCAATCACCTAAGGAGGAGCTTCGCGCGCATCCGAGATGGCCGCGTGAGCACAGGGCTCCCGGGACCCTCGCCACCTCCCGCATCTATCCTGAATCATATCCTGATTACGAAGGCGGGTTATTGAAGATGCAACCCAGCTGATATAATAGCTGCTTTCAGAAATTGATTTGGACTCCGGGAACCGCAACTACGACACTTTGAACTTTTGTGGCCCGCCCCATGGAGTTACCCGGGGCTCGAGTTGTTAAAGTGCCCAGGCAGTAGCTCAACAACAACGGCCTGCGGGGTTCTGATCACAGCCTCGGAGTTGACTTTCGGTTTCTTTATTGGGTCTTTAGCCTTATCCTATCTCAAGACCGATCTGGTAGCCTGAGGTGCAGCCGGACCCCGTGAATTCATCGTGTGCCAACGGCTGCGTGTGTATGGTCGCTGCGATATAACTGCTGAAATTTGCTTTTGGAGATTCCGGTGGGTGAATCGTGGGGTGCCATTTTTACCAGGTCTCAAACGCCCCTCTGGGGCACATTGCCCAATATGGCGGGCAGACCCGATAGTGAGAAACGAAAAAAGAAGACCATTCACAGGGGGGGTACTATTCAAACGAATGTTATGGATCGTTATACCCAACCCAAGGGGTCCCCCGGTGGCGCAAATAGGGCTCTGGAAGAGGCAAGTGGAGGCCGATTTAACTCTACAGGATGTCATGGGCGCCATTGCTGGTATGAAGACTTCCATTGGCCAGCAATATGAGGCTCTTGCCCTTAAGCTTGACACCGTGGCCATCGACATAAATTTGATTAGAATGGACTTATCAAAGACTAACGAGAAGGTCAAATCCTTAGATTTGAAGACCTCCAGCCTCACAACTGATGTGTCCGACCTGCAGACGGAGGTTCGCAATCTACGATCCTCCAACGATCTCTTTGCTCGTCGGCTGGAGGATTTTGAGAGTCGGGCCAGACGCAATAATGTACGTATTATTGGAGTCCCTGAAAATTCCGAAGAACCCGCTGCAGATCTCCTTGTTGAGGACCTCATCCTAAATCACCTCGCCCCCAGAGGCCTCAGTAAATTCTTTGCGGTGGAACGTGCGCACAGAGATCCGGGAGGGAAGCCGAAGCCGGGTGCCCTCCGCGGCCGTTCATCGCCAGAATTTTTTACTTCAGAGATAGAGACGCTATCCTGCAGGCATCACGGGTGGACGGCCCCATGAAGTTTGAGAACACTACGGTGAGCTTCTACCCGGACTTCTCCCAGTTCGTTCAGAAGCAAAGGATGGGGTTTCAGGGGGTGAAGCGACGACTGAGAGACATGGATTTGAAATACGCGATGCTTTTCCCAACCCAGCTGCGTGTTGAATATGAGGATCGGACGTTTTTCTTTGACCGCCCTGAGAGAGTGAGTGACTGGCTTGATACATTGCCTACGCGGCGTGATCGCACGGAACATTTTGGTGGAGCTGAAGGCGGCCCGTTGGAGCAAGAATGAGAAGAGGTTTCCGGTTTCCGAACATTGTGCATAACATATAGCTGTGGTTCGATGACTTTTATATTTACCTGACTTATGGTGGGACACCGGGGGTGGCGGGGGGAGTGGGACTCTTTCCTCCTACGGGTTCTTTTTGTAGACTAGTTTAATGTTAGGGCGACAGGCACACTGCAAGTTGGGGTGGCTTTTGAGTATTACGCAGGGGTGCAGGGTGGGGGGGTTGTACCGGGCTTCTGTTGGGGGGTGGAAGGGGGGGGTTTGGGTGTGTTTTGTTTTCTCTCAAGGCAAAGTATTGTTTTACTTCTGCATCTGGGTGTTGTGTTCACTATGGGGTGGATTCTGCATCCATTTCTGGGATGAGGGATAGGGGGTTGAAACTACTGAGTTGGAATGTTAACGGGTTGAGGGATAGGATAAAACGTGGAGTAGTGTTGCAATTGTTGAGACGCCTCTCCCCTGATGTAGTGTTATTGCAGGAGACACACTTGATCGGAAACACTTGTTACGCTATGAATCGGCGAGGATATCGTCTTGCTGTACATTCTGGTTTCACTACTGGCTCTAGGGGGGTAGGTATTCTAGTTAGGAACTCTCTCCCCCTGGAAATAGACAACATAATCCTTGATGACAGGGGGCGTTATGCTGCTCTCACTGGTAGGTGGGAGGGGAGGACTGTCTGGCTGCTTTCTGTATATGTCCCACCTGGTCTGCAGACCACGACCTTTGCTGATTTGGGGCGGGTAGTTCTGGGGCTTCCGGATGGCATCCTGGTGATGGGTGGAGATTTCAATTCTGTTGTCTCCGGTAGGGAAGATCGGTATCCCCCCAGGGACCTCACGAGATCACAGTCTTGGTTGAGTAGCTTTCTGGAGACGCTGGGATTGATAGACTGTTGGAGGTTGATGCATCCGGGACAGGCACAATACACCTTCCACTCGGGTGCCCACAGTAGTCTCTCCAGGCAAGACTATGTCTTGATGCCGGCAGCACAGGCCTCGTCAGTGAGGGAAGTTAGACATCTGGCTCGGGGTATCTCGGATCACTCCCCACTGTGGCTCCAGATGGACGCGAGTATGGGTGCTGAGGGACGGGTGGCCCCGATTAATCCCTGGTATCTCCGTAACCCTAAAACTCGCGCTGAGTTGGTCAAGTCTCTGGATCAGTACTTTGCTGAGAATGAGGGGTCGGTGTCCTCTTCTGTTTCACTGTGGGAGGCATTTAAGACGGTTATCCGTGGACAGGCGCTATCGTTAATTGCTGGTGCCAAGAAAAGCAAAAATGAGGTGGTGGTCCGCCTTGAGACCGAGATTGCTGAGCTGGAAAGGGATTTGGATCTGGGTATTACTCATGACAAGGTTCATGTCCTTAGTCTCAAACAACTTGATTATAGGGCGTTGGTAACAGATGCCGCTAAAGTTATGAGTAGAGAGCAGCGGGGACGGCTGTATGATGTGGGGGATAAGGCTGGGAAACTGATTGCGTGGTTGGATAGAAAGGAGAGGGCGAGTTGTGTGGTTCCTGTGATTGAGAGACCTGATGGAATGCGAGTAACTAACCCTGTTGAGATTGTCGAGTGTTTTGCTAAACATTTTCGAGATGTGTATTCCCCAGTCTCTGATAGACCTGAGGAAGACTCCCATTTGCTGTTGCGAGACATTGCGTTGCCTTGTCTGTCAGATCCAGTTAGGGACTTGATGGACGCAGCACTTTCGGTTGACGAGGTGGCTCTCGCTATTCGCTCTGTCCGTTCGGGAAAAGCTATGGGCCCTAATGGTCTTCCTATCGAGCTTTACAAGCTGCGTCCTGACAAAATGGCGTCGTATCTTCGTGATATGTTCCTAGAATCGCGAGAAATTGGCTCCCTTCCTCGTGATCAGCGTCTTGCAACCATTGTGGTGATTCATAAGGAAGGGAAGCCGCGGGATCACTGTACGTCCTACAGGCCCATTTCGCTTCTTAATGCGGAACCTAAGATCCTCGCAAAGTTGCTCGCAAACCGCTTGATAAAGGTAATCAGTGACTTGATTCACCCGGATCAATCCGGTTTCATTCCACACCGCAATACAGCACTGAACTTGAGGCGCTTGCATGGCGTTCTCGCGAGAGCGGCGTCACTGCGTGAGCCGGCCATCTTGGCTTCCTTGGACGCTACGATGGCCTTTGATACAGTGGAATGGCCGTACCTTTGGGCTGCTCTTGCAAAGTTTGGTTTTGGCCCTGGTTTCATTGGCTGGGTGAAACTTTTGTATGAGGAACCATTGGCGCAGATTGTGGTGAATGGTCGGGTTTCTAAGTCCTATGTTCTTGGGAGGGGTACGCGGCAGGGATGTCCGTTGTCTCCGCTTCTTTTTGCCCTTGCCTTGGAGCCTCTAGCTGCCTAGTTGCGCTGGGAGCCATCGATGAGGGGTATTCAGTGGACCCCGGAATTTGAGATTCGCATATCGCTCTATGCAGACGACATTTTGTTGTACCTCACGTCGCCTCGAAGGTCCGTGAATGTATTGTTTGATGTGCTAAACTCATTCGGAAGGAACTTCGGCCTTGTGATTAATTGGACCAAGTCCTGCGTGTATGTGCTCTCGGGTGACATCCCTCCTTTACCGCGCGGGTGCCCCATCCAGGTGACGCAGATGGGATTTAAGTATCTTGGGGTCTTTATAACATTAGACCCCGTGGTTCGCTACGACCGTAATCTGCTTCCTCCACTCCAACGGTTAAAATCTGACGTTGTAGGCTGGTGCAGGTTGCCGCTATCCCCCCTCGGGCGTGCAGCTCTTTTCAAAATGATGTCCTTGCCGCGTTTTTTATACGCGCTCCAGAATACGTTTGATGTAATTCCAGCGAGCTATTTTCGGGAGGTGGAGAGTTTGCAGAGGCGGTTGATATGGGATGGGCGTTCACGTATTGCACTCGCCACCTGACACTTCCCTGGTATGACGGCGGTATCGCACTTCCGGATATCAGGCGATATTATTGGGCCTCTCAGCTGGGAGCGATCCATCATGGAATGTATGGTCCAGCGTTAAATCCTGCGTTCGAGATGGATAAGTGGCTGCTACCGGGTGGGGATTATAACAGGGTGTTTTACTCCAAATCTGCTGGAGGGAAACTTTCGGGACCCACTAAGATAGCGGTACGAGTGTGGCACTGTGCGAATGCGGCAATGGGATGGAGGGATCGACTGACCCGGGCGACCCCGCTCTATGCGTCTGAAAGATTGGGTAGCCTGTGGAAGACGAAAGGATTTGAGAAGTGGGATATGATTGGTATTTCTAGGGTGAGTGGTCCCTGGGTCAGGGGCAGGATTAAGACTTTTGAGGCGCTGACGGCAGAATATAAGCTGAGTGACAGGGAATTCTTCCGTTATGCGCAGATTTACCACGCGTTGAGTTCGGTTTTTCCTGAGGGTATTGACATCCCGGAATCATCCCCACTTGAAGATCGGGTGCTTGATGGCTATGTGCCCGACAGCACTATTTCCTTGATATATAAGAAATTGATCAACGATCGAGCGGACCTGTTGGCGCAACTCAGGGAGGTCTGGACCAGTGACGGTTTAGAGTTGGATGACGAGGACTGGCAATCGGCGATATCCTCGCCTAAGGAGGTCGCGATTCCGGCCCGTCTCTGACTCGTCCAGCTTAAGATCCTGCCTCGGATTTACGTGACTGGCCTTCACCTGATTCGTATGGGTTATTCTGTGAATGGGTTTTGTAAGCGAGGTTGTGGTTTAATCGGTACTTTCCTCCATATAATTTGGGAGTGCCCGGAGGTGGTTGTGTTCTGGAATCGAGTGCATGCTGTAATGGAGGAGGTCACGGGTGTTGCGCTGTTGCCTGAAGCCAGGCGTTGTCTGTTGAATGTATGGGAACCGAATGACTATGATGTGGCGCAGATGCAGAGGGCGACCCTTGGGAATATGGTTGCCAAGAGATATTGCGCAGTTGTGGGGTTCCCAGATGCCGCCCACGGTCTCGGCATGGAAGGAGAACATGGATCACATAGATCTGCTATTTCCGCTGAACATCTACGTGTCGATGGGAGACCCATTGGTGAATATCCTTTAGTTTGTCGCCTGTTAAAGGGAGTACAACATGTTAAATCTCCTCTTCCTAAATACAATTGGAAGTGGGATGTTAATTTGATGCTTAAATTGTTTATTGATTGGCCAGATATTGCCCCTCTCTCCTCCCTCAAGCAGCTTTCTGCTAAACCTACTATGCTTTTATGTCTTCTTTCTTTGAAACATATTTCTGATGTGAGAGCATTAGATATAACCTCTTTTCACCTCTCTTCTTTTGGTGTCTCTTTCCAAGTTCATAGACGCACTAAAACTAATATATCCTCTATTATTTATTCCTTTTTTCCTTCCCAGCCTAAATTGTGTGTGTGTAATAGTTTGAAGACTTATGTTTCACGAACTGCAGATTTGAGACTACTTTCGTCCCCTCAATTACTTATTTCTTTTCAGAAACCTCATAAACCTGTTTCTACCCTTTCTTTAGCTTGTTGGGTTAAATGGATTATATCTCTCGCTGGTATTGACATTTCCTCCTTTGGTGCCCGTTCTGTCAGAGGAGCTATGGCTTCTCTGGCTTTTTGGGGCTGGTGCTTCTTTACACAATATTCTCAAATCTGCAGATTAGTCACATGTGAGTACATTTATAACTTTTTATTGTAAACCAATTGTTCATGTATCAGATTCTGTGATTGCAATGCTTTGAACTTGCATAATAGAAGCCTCCGTGTCTTGTAATAAAACTGAGATTTTCCTTGGTGTCAGAAAGGCTAGATTTTATTAAAGACATGGAGGCTAGTATTATTCCACATCGTTTTTACAACCCTCCCTTTATTTTGCAGTATCGACTCATTCTACCAGCATCTCCTCTTAATCTGGATGGGCCTTCACCTAATTCAAAGGACTGCTCTTCTCTCCTTGGATTTCTTCAACCGTGTTTTGGACAATTTTCTCAGATCTTTTTGATCTGTTTTTTGGACATTGTTGTTTTATTCTTTATTCTATTATCAGTTTTTCTTTCTTTTGATTTATCTGTTTAACTTCTTGCCTCAAGAAAAGAGGACTTGTTGTTCGCAGTCAATATAATTATTGGTGTGCTCAACATCTTATTGGTGGATGTATTGTGATGTCATTCTGTAGTTCTTTTAGCTTGTTTTTTCTGGGAAACATAGTTCTTGCTTGGCTGCTGTAAAAATAAAGCAAGAAGAGACTGCATAATACTTGCCTCTGTGTCTTTAATAAAATCTAGCCTGTCTGACACCAAAGCTAGGAAAATCCAATTAATCTAACCATCTAAATCCAATCTACTTGGAGATGCAACAAGGCACACTGAAAATGCCTGTGGATCCAAGGCTCAGGCTAGGCTCTGGTAGACAAGCAGGACAGCTGTGATGAACTGCTAGCTTCAGCAAAAGGTCTCTGTTGGTCAGGCTGTGGGGGGGCGGAAGTGTGAGGGGAGTTAAGGAGGAGCTATTCACACTTGTTTGGTTCATTTGCAAGCCAATCTTACATTTCTTTTCAAAAAAGGAACACAAAGATGCAAAGCTTTTTAGCCCCATCTATGTATATGCAAACAGCCGTCCTCTCTTCCCATCTTGATGATGTTGAGAGATGTTTTGCCCTTAATATCCCGGATATTGTTCACATGTAACCCACTTACTCGCGAGGTAAACGGTGAGTCCTTAGCTGAAATAGAGTTTCTCCAATTGAATGTCTTGTCTCTGGATATGTACTTACATGAGCATATTTTGACCCAAATAACACAGCAGAACCCAATTAGATGAGGATTGACTCCTCCAATGCAATTTTAGGGGATTCTTCTTAAATAAAGTCATGCCCATGACCGTTTCATGATAGTGAATTTAATGAAAACCATGTAGGGTGAAAGTTACTAAGGTATAGACATACGATTATTAGTATTCGCTGACGAGCAAAGCATGATTGAAAATCTATTATTACACAGGGCCTGTAGACAGCGATATTGATTCAGACTGCACTTCACTTTATTGTTTTTTTCCATGATTTCATGATGCTACAAACCACGTTGTAGGTATTAATGTGACATCAACACTTACAGCAGTATGTTTTGCGTTATTACTTAGGCAAAAGATGGTCAGGGGTAAATAAAAAATAGAAAATACTGCCGATTGTACGGTGGCCAGAATCACGAGGTGCACCTTTAGCCTGTAATTCCCCCAAACATCCTTGCTGAAGACCTCTAAATTTAGCTGTGATCACAGCAGCTATCCCAATAGTTCTTAAAATGCACCTTTTGCTTCTGCATTTTTCAAATAAATTATCTCAACCCACTTCCCCAAACTTCAAGTGACATCATTGTAACAGCTCTGTGACAATCTCATGTTCTTCTTTAATGTGAAAACTGACACACTACAAGCCAACATGAAACCTTCCTTATTCCCCCAGGACAATCCAGTTCGCCTCAGCACTTGAAGCCTCCATCAACAAAATCAACAGTGATAACGCTGCTGGTTCACAGGCTCTTTAGTGTGGTAACATTGATGATCAACTCAGACCAGTATGGGTTTGTATTTCACAGAAATACTCGTCACTGTATTCTCAGGGTGCTCACAGCCCGGTTCAAGATACGTCTGATAGGAGGGCCCATTTTATGTCCTATGTCTATGCCCTCTAACCTGAAGCACAGGTAAAGGTCAACGGTATTCTCTCCCCCTATTTTCCATCGGTAGGGGACTAGGCAGGGTTGTCCAATGTCACCTCTTCTGTTTGGTACCAGAGTTCAGAACGCTAGAGCTCAAAATCCTGATGGGGCCCTTAGGAAAAAAACAGGATTTCCCAAATCTAATTCCCTATTCACTCCCCAGACTTAATTGCAGCATTGAAAGCAAAGTGGAAAACATGGGTGGATTATTTGGAGGACAGTGACTGGAGGAATGCGAGAATGGCCTCTCATAAGCTAGTCACAACTTCCCACATTTGGCTCATCCAATTACACTGCTTACGTACCACTTACATCACCCCTGAAAGGCTGTGGTGGGTGAAGATGATCCCATCGCCTATATACTTCACTGGAACAGATGTTGGGGAATATTTCTTTTACATGGTATGGGGCTGTCAGATCATTGCTGTATATATGCTAAGTTCTTCAGTACCCGGTCACTCCTAGTTGGGAGACCAGTGGAGCCCTCACCCGGCATTACGCTTTTGGGTATCCTGGAGGATGTGTGAGAGTGCTCCCCGGTTAGGATTGTCACTATGATCGCCAATAGAGACTTTTCAAAACATTATAACACTGCAAACAAACCCCTCGCCACCCTCCCTCCTAATCCCTCTTGTTTTTGCAGAATGGCGTGCTGCTATTTATTTATTTTACAGTTTTATAGAGCGCGAACCAGACCTGTGAGAGTATCAGAGCGCTTTACAGGCTTGAGGGGGAGGAATACAAGTCGTGAGGATGGGAGGGATCACATTGGGAGAGCCAAGCATACGTTGTAAGGGGTGAGCACACAGTTTTAAGTCCAAGCTACATGTGGGATAAAATTAAAGCAGAATATACAGGAGGTGCACGCCGTCAAAGGTCCAACCTACATGTGGGATAAAAAAGTTACAGCAGGTAAACATTAAAGCAGGTAGGTATAATATACACGCTGTCTCATCTCATGGGGGGATGCCCCGGAGTGCAGAAAAATGTGTCATTGGTGGAGATCGTGGATAATGCCGAGGAGGACGGTGGAACAAGTCGATGAGGTGATTGAAAAGTATTCTTTAGGTGAGGTATTCTCCCATTAAGAAGGTTTTGGTCTCCTTCTGAAAGTGTGCCAGGGACGGAAGTCTTCTTATGGAGGGAGGAAGAGAGTTCCAGATTCTTGGCGCTGCCCCAGAGAAGGCCCAATTGTAGGTTTTTTTCTTCCGGAAGCGTGCTGGTTGCAGCAGCAGGTTTTGGGCGGATCGGGAGTTTCTGACTCCTCCGGATATCAGGAGTTTTTGTGCGAGAAATGTAGGGGAATTCGAGTATAGAGCTTCGTGAGTAATGCAGGCTAGTTTAAATTGTATTCTGGCCTCTAGGGGAAGGTCGGAGGCATCGAGGAAGGGTTTTAGGTTTCTTAGGTAGCTCAGGTGGAATCTAGTCGTTTTGGCCATAGAGTTTAAATGGCCTTGCATATTCAGGCTGCCGTCAAGGGTTATACCAAGGGATTTTGCCGAGTTCACAATGGTAGGAGGGCAGTTTAGTGCCGTGATGGTCTTGATCCACTCCCGGATGGCTGGATTGGGTTTGGGAGGGAAGATCAGAAGAAATTCATTTTTATTTGCGTTGAGTTTCAGCTGGTTGGAAGTGAGCCAATGGAGTGTCCGTCTCAGGGCCTCGTTGAGGGAGAGAATGTCCTCAGGGGAAGTGATTTTTATGTAGACCTGAGTATCATCGGCGTACGTAAGGTAGAAGATGTTGGCAGCACGTAGCACCTCATTGAGAGGTTCAAGGTAAAGGTTGAAGAGGGTGGGGGAGAGGGTTGATCCTTGGGGGACTCCAACAGAAACCGGAGAGCGGGCATATAGATCACTGTTGATGAGGACTCTCTGAGAGCGGTTTTGGAGGAAGGATCTAAACCATTTAAGGACCGTGCTATTCAATCCCATCCTGAGTTTGAGGCGTACTAGGAGAATTTCGTGGGCTTGTCAAAATGAGAAGAATCTTTTAACGTTGCCTTGATAAGCACCGGATAATTTGTGGGGAAATTATGAACTAATGAGGTGAGGCTCTGTTACGCGGAAGAAATGCATTATGCTACAGGTGTATATGATGATCTTCTCCTTTGTGATTGCACTGTAACTTTTAGTTCTTATACGATATTCAATACAAGTTGGATTATAAAAAAAATATATACAGTGCTAAACCTGCTGCCTTCCCTTCAGACTCCTGAACTACAAAAAAACATCAAACTTGGCCAATCTGCCCTCATGCTGAGCATCACAAGATTTGTCAGCACCAACTTTACTAACAGGAGACATCCCCAACAAACTCAAACATACCATCATCACTCCACTGTCTTCCCTTCTCACCATCGAAAGAATCGTGGCAATGGCTGTTACATGAGCGACTGCACAATTTCCTGCATTCAGGTGCCGTGTTATTGTTCGCACCTTAGCGTCGGTGTGAGGGAGACACAAGCGTGACATGCTTGTGGCACTCGTGCCATTCTCATCTGTGGCAGCAGCGGTTGCAACGAGCTGGCTTGGGGGGATGCTTTTTAGGTTTCGACCTGGCGATCTGCGCAAGCAGTTCGCGCAGGTGAAATCTTTTGTTTACCATATTGGCTATTGGAACGTCCCCCACCTCCCATTGGCTAGCTCCATAAATGGAGGCTAGCCATTGGGAGCCGGATCTGTCCGTCAAGGCCGGACCAGATTCGGGGGCGTTCCCGCGATTTTTTCCCTCTCCGCCTCTGCGATGTCATCATCGCGGCGGTGGGCGGAGCTTCGTTTTTTTTCCTTCTGTGTTTGTTTTGGTCATTCCATGCGAGGAAGCCCAGGTGAGTGCTTGTTTTTTAGTGGTGGAGCACGTGAATTCAGTGTAAGTTAGTTAAACATACATGATGAAGACACAGGCCACGATCTGGCTGTTCATCAAGTGCATGGGCGCTAAAACTAATTTTTGCCCCTTTATTTGTAGTGAGGACTACGCAGTGGTTTGTCTGATGTGAAATTGCTCGGCTGATCCCCTTTGTTGCAGCATGCATAACTTTTCATTCTTTCAGTTCGACTTTACAGTCCGTTTTAATAATGTCCTTAAAACTGCGGGTGTTCAGTACCCAAACGGCCTAAATAGACTCGTATGGGCTAAGCATCTCGTGCCCCTCGTGAGACACTTGTAAAACTGCTCATAAGATTTGCAACAGGGAGTTTTTTCATGGTTTGGCATTTTTCGTAATGCATTACAGTTGAATTTATATAGCGCTTCATATCCTAACCGCACTTCAAAGCGCTGAAGAGCATCATAGAGAGTGCAGAGTGGAGAGTGCATGGGGAGTGCAGAGTGCATGGAGAGTGCATAGGGAGTGGAGAGTGCATAGGGAGTGGAGAGTGCATAGGGAGTGGAGAGTGCATAGGGAGTGCAGAGTGCATAGAGAGTGCAGAGTGGAGAGTGCATAGGGAGTGCACAGGGAGTGGAGAGTGCACAGGGAGTGGAGAGTGCATAGGGAGTGGAGAGTGCATAGGGAGTGCAGAGTGGAGAGTGCATAGGGAGTGCAGAGTGCATAGGGAGTGCAGAGTGGAGAGTGCATAGGGAGTGCAGAGTGGAGAGTGCATAGGGAGTGGAGAGTGCATAGAGAGTGCACAGGGAGTGGAGAGTGCACAGGGAGTGGAGAGTGCACAGGGAGTGGAGAGTGCACAGGGAGTGGAGAGTGCATAGGGAGTGCAGAGTGGAGAGTGCATAGGGAGTGCAGAGTGGAGAGTGCATAGGGAGTGGAGAGTGCATAGAGAGTGCAGAGTGGAGAGTGCATAGGGAGTGGAGAGTGCATAGGGAGTGGAGAGTGCATAGGGAGTGGAGAGTGCATAGAGAGTGCAGAGTGGAGAGTGCATAGGGAGTGGAGAGTGCATAGGGAGTGGAGAGTGCATAGTGCATAGGGACTGCAGAGTGCATAGGGAGTGCAGAGTGGGGAGTGGAGAGTGCATAGGGAGTGGAGAGTGCATAGGGAGTGCAGAGTGGAGAGTGCATAGGGAGTGCATAGGGAGTGGAGAGTGCATAGGGAGTGGAGAGTGCATAGGGAGTGGAGAGTGCAGAGTGCATAGGGAGTGCATAGGGAGTGCAGAGTGCATAGGGAGTGCAGAGTGCATAGGGAGTGGAGAGTGCATAGGGAGTGGAGAGTGCATAGGGAGTGGAGAGTGCATAGGGAGTGCAGAGTGCATAGGGAGTGCAGAGTGGAGAGTGCATAGGGAGTGCAGAGTGCATAGGGAGTGGAGAGTGCATAGGGAGTGGAGAGTGCATAGGGAGTGGAGAGTGCATAGGGAGTGGAGAGTGCATAAGGAGTGGAGAGTGCATAGGGAGTGCAGAGTGCATAGGGAATGGAGAGTGGAGAGTGCATAGGGAGTGCAGAGTGCATAGGGAATGGAGAGTGCATAGGGAGTGGAGAGTGCATAGAGAGTGGAGAGTGCATAGAGTGCAGAGTGGAGAGTGCATAGGGAGTGGAGAGTGCATAGAGAGTGGAGAGTGCATAGGGAGTGGAGAGTGCATAGGGAGTGGAGAGTGCATAGGGAGTGGAGAGTGCATAGGGAGTGGAGAGTGCATAGGGAGTGGAGAGTGCATAAGGAGTGGAGAGTGGAGAGTGCATAGGGAGTGCAGAGTGCATAGGGAATGGAGAGTGGAGAGTGCATAGGGAGTGCAGAGTGCATAGGGAATGGAGAGTGCATAGGGAGTGGAGAGTGCATAGGGAGTGGAGAGTGCATAGAGAGTGGAGAGTGCATAGAGTGCAGAGTGGAGAGTGCATAGGGAGTGGAGAGTGCATAGGGAGTGGAGAGTGCATAGGGAGTGGAGAGTGGAGAGTGCATAGGGAGTGGAGAGTGGAGAGTGCATAGGGAGTGGAGAGTGGAGAGTGCATAGGGAGTGGAGAGTGGAGAGTGCATAGGGAGTGGAGAGTGCATATGGAGTGGAGAGTGCATAGGGAGTGGAGAGTGCATAGTGCATAGGGACTGCAGAGTGCATAGGGAGTGCGGAGTGGAGAGTGCATAGGGAGTGGAGAGTGCATAGGGAGTGCAGAGTGGAGAGTGCATAGGGAGTGGAGAGTGCATAGGGAGTGGAGAGTGCATAGGGAGTGGAGAGTGCATAGGGAGTGGAGAGTGCATAGGGAGTGGAGAGTGCATAAGGAGTGGAGAGTGGAGAGTGCATAAGGAGTGGAGAGTGGAGAGTGCATAAGGAGTGGAGAGTGGAGAGTGCATAGGGAGTGGAGAGTGCATAGGGAGTGGAGAGTGCATAGGGAGTGGAGAGTGCATAGAGAGTGCAGAGTGGAGAGTGCATAGGGAGTGGAGAGTGCATAGGGAGTGGAGAGTGCATAGGGAGTGGAGAGTGCATAGGGAGTGGAGAGTGCATAGGGAGTGGAGAGTGGAGAGTGCATAGGGAGTGGAGAGTGCATAGGGAGTGGAGAGTGGAGAGTGCATAGGGAGTGGAGAGTGGAGAGTGCATAGGGAGTGGAGAGTGCATAGGGAGTGGAGAGTGCATAGTGCATAGGGACTGCAGAGTGCATAGGGAGTGCAGAGTGGGGAGTGGAGAGTGCATAGGGAGTGGAGAGTGCATAGGGAGTGCAGAGTGGAGAGTGCATAGGGAGTGGAGAGTGCATAGGGAGTGCAGAGTGCATAGGGAGTGAAGAGTGCAGAGTGCATAGGGAGTGCAGAGTGCATAGGGAGTGCAGAGTGCATAGGGAGTGCAGAGTGGAGAGTGCATAGGGAGTGCAGGGTGCATAGGGAGTGCAGAGTGGAGAGTGCATAGGGAGTGCAGAGTGCATAGGGAGTGCAGAGTGGAGAGTGCATAGGGAGTGCAGAGTGCATAGGGAGTGCAGAGTGGAGAGTGCATAGGGAGTGCAGAGTGCATAGGGAGTGGAGAGTGGAGAGTGCAGAGTGCATAGGGAGTGGAGAGTGGAGAGTGCAGAGTGCATAGGGAGTGGAGAATGGAGAGTGGAGAGTGCATTGGGAGTGGAGAGTGCATAGAGAGTGCACAGGGAGTGGAGAGTGCACAGGGAGTGGAGAGTGCATAGGGAGTGCAGAGTGGAGAGTGCATAGGGAGTGCAGAGTGGAGAGTGCATAGGGAGTGGAGAGTGCATAGGGAGTGGAGAGTGCATAGGGAGTGGAGAGTGCATAGGGAGTGCAGAGTGCATAGGGAGTGAAGAGTGCAGAGTGCATAGGGAGTGCAGAGTGCATAGGGAGTGCAGAGTGGAGAGTGCATAGGGAGTGCAGAGTGCATAGGGAGTGCAGAGTGGAGAGTGCATAGGGAGTGCAGAGTGCATAGGGAGTGCAGAGTGGAGAGTGCATAGGGAGTGCAGAGTGCATAGGGAGTGGAGAGTGGAGAGTGCAGAGTGCATAGGGAGTGGAGAGTGGAGAGTGCAGAGTGCATAGGGAGTGGAGAATGGAGAGTGGAGAGTGCATAGGGAGTGGAGAGTGCATTGGGAGTGGAGAGTGCATAGAGAGTGCACAGGGAGTGGAGAGTGCACAGGGAGTGGAGAGTGCACAGGGAGTGGAGAGTGCACAGGGAGTGCAGAGTGGAGAGTGCATAGGGAGTGCAGAGTGGAGAGTGCATAGGGAGTGGAGAGTGCATAGGGAGTGGAGAGTGCATAGGGAGTGGAGAGTGCATAGGGAGTGGAGAGTGCATAGAGAGTGAGGAGTGCAGAGAGCATAGGGAGTGCATAGGGAGTGCAGAGTGCATAGGGAGTGCAGAGTGCATAGGGAGTGCAGAGTGGAGAGTGCATAGGGAGTGGAGAGTGCATAGGGAGTGCAGAGTGGAGAGTGCATAGGGAGTGCAGAGTGGAGAGTGCATAGGGAGTGCAGAGTGGAGCGTGCATAGGGAGTGCAGAGTGGAGAGTGCATAGGGAGTGGAGAGTGCAGAGTGCATAGGGAGTGGAGAGTGCATAGGGAGTGGAGAGTGCATAGGGAGTGCAGAGTGCATAGGGAGTGAAGAGTGCAGAGTGCATAGGGAGTGCAGAGTGCATAGGGAGTGCAGAGTGGAGAGTGCATAGGGAGTGCAGAGTGCATAGGGAGTGCAGAGTGGAGAGTGCATAGGGAGTGCAGAGTGCATAGGGAGTGCAGAGTGGAGAGTGCATAGGGAGTGCAGAGTGCATAGGGAGTGGAGAGTGGAGAGTGCATAGGGAGTGCAGAGTGCATAGGGAGTGGAGAGTGGAAAGTGCAGAGTGCATAGGGAGTGGAGAATGGAGAGTGGAGAGTGCATAGGGAGTGGAGAGTGCATTGGGAGTGGAGAGTGCATAGAGAGTGCACAGGGAGTGGAGAGTGCACAGGGAGTGGAGAGTGCACAGGGAGTGGAGAGTGCATAGGGAGTGCAGAGTGGAGAGTGCATAGGGAGTGCAGAGTGGAGAGTGCATAGGGAGTGGAGAGTGCATAGGGAGTGGAGAGTGCATAGGGAGTGGAGAGTGCATAGGGAGTGGAGAGTGCATAGGGAGTGGAGAGTGCATAGAGAGTGAAGAGTGCAGAGTGCATAGGGAGTGCATTGGGAGTGCAGAGTGCATAGGGAGTGCAGAGTGCATAAGGAGTGCAGAGTGGAGAGTGCATAGGGAGTGGAGAGTGCATAGGGAGTGCAGAGTGGAGAGTGCATAGGGAGTGCAGAGTGGAGAGTGCATAGGGAGTGCAGAGTGGAGAGTGCATAGGGAGTGCAGAGTGGAGAGTGCATAGGGAGTGCAGAGTGGAGCGTGCATAGGGAGTGCAGAGTGGAGCGTGCATAGGGAGTGCAGAGTGGAGCGTGCATAGGGAGTGCAGAGTGGAGCGTGCATAGGGAGTGGAGAGTGCATAGGGAGTGGAGAGTGCATAGGGACTGCAGAGTGCATAGGGACTGCAGAGTGCATAGGGAGTGCAGAGTGGGGAGTGGAGAGTGCATAGGGAGTGGAGAGTGCATAGGGAGTGGAGAGTGCATAGGGAGTGGAGAGTGCATAGGGAGTGCAGAGTGGAGAGTGCATAGGGAGTGCAGAGTGGATAGAGAGTGGAGAGTGCATCCCCTCTACTTCTCTTCTATGGACACTTGTACTTCTTCTACTTCTCCACCAGCACAGTGTGTGTTTCCACTCGCCCGTGGCACTGGAGACTGAAGCACATCCTTCTTAGGGTGACAACCGTCTAGCTGGTCATTATGGACACTCTTTCCAGTTCTGTACTTTTATGTGATCACACTATGCATTATGGGGGGTGTAGTGTTGTTTTGATTCCATTAGAACACAGCTGAAAACAATGATTTGTAGATAAAAACTCTAGTCCCACTAAATCTTGGAAGTGCTTATTCACACACACACACATGCATGCACGCACATATGCAAACACACTCTCTCTCCCTCAACAGGTGCACTACCTCCTCACAAGCACGGACAGCAAGCGTCGCCTTAATGTGCCACCCCAGCACGGTTTAACCCCCTCAGCTGTCAATTGGCCGTCTGTCACGTGACACCTGCAGACCAGACTCTGAATTTCTTCAGTGAAATCCAGTAGGGTACAATAGGTCTTACATTTGCAAGAGATTAAGCTGTTGGCAATGTAAATGACAATGCCATGTATTTATCTGTTTTCAAAACCAACACATAAATACAAATTTTGTCATTTACAATGCCAATAGCTCTAACTTTGGCAAAGGCGAAACCGTTGCATTGTAAATGCTTGTTCATATGTGGCATCAGATGTTGTAACGAGCTGGCTCAGGATATGGGTGCAAATGAGGGGGTTTGAAAGCGACCTGCAAAATATATATATATTGGCATTCAACTGCTGGACCATTCTTGCTATGCATGCTGTCCGCCTCATGGAATAAATTTACTACTGGAAAAATAAACACCTTCTCACCAGGGTGTTACTTTCACAATCTCCGAGAGGATTATTACCTTCTTTACACTGGTGACGAGCGGGCGGAGATACGTGTGCCGTTTTGTTGAATTAATCTACTTGTATTCTATACTGGGATTCGTTACGCAGCTCTGTTTACTTTCAGCCTGTGATTGGCATTGGTTGAAATTGTGGCTCAGATTTCTCCCTCGAATTGGGTACGGAGAAACGTCAACATTCCTTGATTGAAACTTGGCTGAAGTTATTATTACCTCAGTTTGGATTGGCTGTTTAAGCATCGCTTCGGTTTGCCATATCCGATGTTTCCTTCTGCTATTTCATTCAAGGATTACAGCTGAAGTAATTTCCCTTATTAGCGTGGTGGTTTACTTGACGTTATGGGAAACGGATCAGTTCGCGTGTGGCATATTCATTGCAGTCATGCTGTCCTGATGTGTGTACTGCCAGCTAAGTAAACAGTGAAAGAGATTGTTTCACAAGGTTTGGAGCTCTGTGGGAGGTTTAATTTGGAAACTGTATAAATTTAGAGGAATTTTTCAGGCAACGTTTGGATTCTGCATTAATTTCCAATTGGATTTGGTTACTTATTGTGTATTTCTTTCACGGTGATGCACACACCTTACCTGACTTTCCTCTCCTAGACAACGGTGGCCACATTTATTATTTTGTGTGTATATATATATATATATATATATATATATATATATATTCACAACAGGTTTCCCCGGTCCCGGGGATGGGCGGAGTCGCAGACACAAACGGTGATCACTCGCTTTAGTTCAATTTCTGTGTTTATTACACAATTCCATTGGGGGGTTGTTTTTTGTTTGACCCCCCCAATGGAATTGTGTAATAAACACAGAAATTGAACTAAAGCGAGTGATCACTGTTTGTGTCTGCGACTCCGCCCATCCCCGGGACCGGGGAAACCTGTTGTGAATTTTCAGTGGTAGGCTCAACCGCAGGAGTAACGCGACCGAGAGAAAGCAGCGCCTAACGAGGGGGAAGTGAGCCAAGCGGCGCAAAATATATATATATAGATATATATATATATATATATTTTCATTATTAATCATTCTTATATTTTCAGGAATTCATACATAAAATTGCATTGTCAAAATAAGTAATTAATTTTAGAAAAGAGTTTCAGGAATTTAACATTACGTCAGGAATTGTACCACCCCCAACTTTTCTTACTGTTCCTGGGGAACCACCCATGGATTGGGAAATATGGCAACCTGTTTTCTTAGCTTATGTAGAGGTATTAGAAGGGGAGGAATATGAACCTGATAGAAAATTAGCGCTATTATAGCACGGTTTGGGTGGAATGGAGTTAAAAGAGTTTAAAAACTTACATGTTAATTAATCCTGGCAATAGTAATGTATATCAATATGCATCTGAACAATTGGCTTTGAGATATGATAAGAAATCCCATACTGTTATGAAGAGGTTTATATTTTTTTCAAGGAAACAACACACTGATGAATATATTGAGGATTATGTTTCCGTTTTGAGATCCCTTGCTGTCACATGTGTTTTTGAGCATATTTCATATGAACAGGTTCTAAGGGACCAAATTTTAATGAGAACTAACAATAAGAAAATTCAGGAGAAACTATGGACTTCCTCGAACATGTCCTTGAATGCTGCCATTGATATTGAAAAAGCCATGAGCATTCAGAAAAATGTGTACAGGAAATAAGAGGGTCAGAGAGAAATGAGGTGCATATTGTTAAGGTAGAACCTTCCAGGTGTCTGAGGGCACAGCTAAGTCCAAAGCTCTCCCTCTCCAGTGTGGGGTCCCCCAGGGCTCCTCCCTGAGCCCCACACTTTTTAACGTTTACATGTCCCCCCTAGAAGACATTATAACCCCATTCGGCATAAAAACAGTCATGTATTCCGATGATACCCAACTGGTAGTGTCCATCAACCAGTCGAGTAAAAGCCTGGACAACCTGGCAGCTTGTCTCGAGAACATCTTCCTTTGGATGTGCGAATCACGCCTGAAATTAAATGGAGAAAAATCCGAGATCCTTCTCTTGGGAAACCCACGCAAACTCCCCCCATCCCTCTCATGGCCAAGCTGCATGGGATCACCTCCCACCCCCAAATCCGAAGTCAAAAGCCTTGGTATCTGGTTGGACCAAGACCTCAACTTCAAAGCCCAGGCCAGACAAGCATTTGCAATGCAATAGGTCTCGCATTAGGAAAGTTTGAGCTATTGGTATTGTAAATTACGCATTTTGTATTTGTTTTGTTTTTGAAAATAGCAAAATTAATTGATGTGTCATTTTCAATGCCAATAGTTATAACTTTCGCAAATGTGACACCTATAGCATTTGTAATGCAATATGTGTTGTATTTACGTGGCTTACATGTATTGATATTACAAATGACAATGGCTTTTAATTTTTTTTCCAATAATTAATACTTAAATAAAAGTTATTGTAATTCATATTGGCAATAGCTTAAAGTTTTGTAAATAACTTTTGTGAAGATTATGTTCAGTGTATTTAATTGTGACGAAAATCCAAGAACAGAAGTGAAATATTAACATCTTTTTGTTACATTTGTAATAAAGCTTGAAACATTGAGAAAACATATTTGAACCAGGTGTTGTTAAATGGTTGCACAGATTGATGCTGTGGTGGCACTGAGTGATGTTGTGATGGCGAACGAGTGATGCTGTAGCGTTCAGTGATGATGTGGTAGCGCATAGTGATGTTGTGGTGCCCCTGAGTGATGCTGTGGTGGTGCGGAGTGATGCTGTATGCTATGCTATGTTTTGTTTTGCTATCCTATGTTTTGTTTTGTTATGCTATGCTATGTTTTGCTATCCTATGCTTTGAATTGGTATGCTATGCTATGTTTTGTTATGCTATGCTATGTTTTGTTATGCTATGCTATGTTTTGCTATCCTATGCTTTGAATTGTTATGCTATGCTATGCTGTGTTTTGTTATGCTATGCTATGTTTTGTTATGCTATGCTATGTTTTGCTATGCTATGCTTTGTTATGCTATGCTATGTTTTGTTATGCTATGCTATGTTTTGTTGTCTTTATCTATGCTATGCTTTGTTGTGCTATGCTATATTTTGTTGTGTTTGGTATGCTATGTTTTGCTATGCTATTATATGTTTTGTTGTTTTTTGTTAAGCTATGCTACGTTTTGTTGGTTTTGCTATGTTTTGTTATGCTATGTGTTGTGTTTTGTTATGCTATGTTTTGTTATGTAATGCTATGTTTTGTTATGCTATGCTATGTTTTGTTATCCTATGCTTTGTTTTGTTATGCTATGCTTAGGTTTGCTATCCTATGCTTTGTTTTGTTATGCTATGCTATGTTTTGTTGTGTTTTGTTATGCTATGCTATGTTTTGTTATGCTTTGCTAAGCTTTGTTTTGTTATGCTATGCTATGTTGTGTTTTGTTATGCTATGCTATGTTTTGTTGTGTTTTGTTATGCAATGCTATGTATTGCTATACTTTGCAATGCTATGTTTTGTTATGTATGCTACATTTTGTTGTGTTTTGTTAAGCTATGCTATGTTTTGTTGTGTTTTGCTGTTTTGTTATGCTATGTTTTGTTATGCTATGCTATGTTTTGTTCTGCTGTTGTGTTGTGTTTTGTTATGCTATGCTATGTTTTGTTATACTATGCTATATTTTGTTTTGCTTTGCTTTGTTATGTTAGGCTTTGTTTTGTTATGCTATATTTTGTTGTGTTTTCTTATGCTATGCTTTGTTGTGTTTTGCTATGCTATGTTTTGTTTTGCTATGTTTTGTTTTGCTAGCCTATGCTTTGTTTTGTTATGCTATGCTATGTTTTGCTATCCTATGCTTTTCTTTTGTTATGCTATGCTGTGTTTTGTTATGCTATGCTATGTTTTGTTATGCTCTGCTCGTGAGGGCGTGTGAGTGTGTGTGAGGGTGAGTGAGGGTGAGGGGGGGTGAGGGGGTGTAAGGGTGAGGGGGTGTAAGGGTGAGGGGGTATGAGGGTGAGGGTGTGTGAGGTTGAGGGTGTGTGAGGGTGAGGGTGTGAGTGAGGGTGTGTGAGTGAGGGTGTGTGAGGGTGAGGGTGTGTGAGGGTGAGGGTGGGTGAGGGTGAGGGTGGGTGAGGGTGGGTGAGGGTGTGTGAGGATGAGGGGATGAGGGTGTGTGAGAGTGAGGGGTGTGAGGGTGAGGGGGTGTGAGGGTGAGAGGGTGCGGGTGTGAGGGTGAGTGAGGGTGTGTGAGTGAGGGTGAGGGGGTGTGAGGGTGAGGGGGTGTGAGGGTGAGGGGGTGTGAGGGTGAGGGGGTGTGTGAGGGTGAGGGGGTGAGGGTGAGGGAGGGTGTGTGGGGGTGTGAGGGTGAGTGAGGGTGAGTGAGGGTGAGAGGGTGAGTGATGGTGAGAGGGTGTTGAGGGTGAGGGGGGTGAGAGTGTGAGGATGAGGGTGTGAGGGTGAGTGAGGGTGAGGAGGTGTGTGAGGATGAGGGGGTGAGAGGGTGTGAGGGTGAGGGTGAAGGGGTGTGAGGGTGTGTGGAGGTCTAAGGGGGTGAGGGTGAGTGAGGGTGAGAGGATGGGTGAGAGGGTTGTGAGGGTGAGGGGGGTGAGGGTGGGTGACGGTGGGTTAGGGTGTGAGGGTGAGTGAGGGTGTGTGAGGGTGTGAGGGTGTGGGTGAGGGTGAGGGGGTGTGGGGGTGTGAGGGTGTGCGGGGGTGTGAGGGGGTGAGGGTGAGGGTGTGAGGGTGTGTGTTGTGTGAGCTCACGCTGTGTGTTTTGCGTGCATGGCCCGGATACTTTGGAATGCAGGCAGTGTTGTAAAGGCTTGTGAAGTGTTCAGGTGAGGAAACTCCTTGGGTGAGGCTGTATGTGAGCTTATGAGCTGTATGAGTGTTTTACAAGATTGTAAATGTTTTGGTGACTTTGTGTCTGTGCTGTACAGTTGTGTGAGGTCGGGCTAGTACACACGAAAGAGGGGTGGACTGTAGTCTTTTAATTTAATGGATGTTGCACGCGTAGCCTGTGCGGTGTGTGTTTTGCGTGCATGGCCCTGATACTTTGCAATGCAGCCAGTGTTTTAAATGCTTGTGAACAAAGTCCTTGGTTGAGTCCGTATGTGGGCCTAGGAACTATATGAGCTTAAGCTGCCACATACGACTGGGGAGAGTGAAGCTGAAGCTGTTTTATTGCAATGGGTGTTGCACGCTTATTTCTGGTACTTTGCAATGGAGGCAGTGCTAATGGAGGCAGTGTTTTAAAGATTTGAAAGTTTGTTGAGTGACTTTGTGTTTCAGCTTTACAGTTGTGTGAGCTTGCGCTGTGTGTTTTGCGCGCATGGGCCTAATACTTTGCAATGCAGCCGGTGTTTTAAAGGCTTGTGAAGTGTCTGAATGAGGAAACTGGGTGAGATTGTATGTGAGCTTATAAGCTGTATGAGTGTTTTAAAGAATTACAGATTTTTTGGTGACTTTGTGTCTGTGCTGTACAGTTGTGTGAATTCGTGAACACCTTATGCTATGCTACTGAACAACATATATCTCTAGCTAAGGCAACTTTTGTTTGTAAGAACTGAGAGTTTCTATATTGCAAAGCAGAAGATAAAAGGTGATCTACGAAAGGAAGAAGCTTATTAACACGGCGCCAGCTATGTAAAAGCTCCCCCCCCCCCCCCATGGTGTTAAAGTAACACTTGATAGTGAATCAGCCACAATTAAGGCAACAACCTGTGCGAGTCACCACTCGAACACGTGCAAATTTTATCATATGGGCATACAAAGCACCTTAGAGGAGATGAAAAAAAAGCAGTACGTAGAGTAGCGCTACAAGTAGTGTTAGAAGGAGTGAAATACCAACGAAGCATTTTTGAAATACAAATTTTGTTTTAAGAAGCAGCAAAGTGCTAGGATGAAGCTGTTTGTGTAGCTTACAGTTGTTTAAGCTTAGGCTGCCACACAGGAGTTTGCAATGCAGCTAGTGTTTTAAAGCCTTTCGAAATCCTCCGGTGAGGATCTTCCTTGGCTGAGGCTGTTTGTGTGCGTAGGAGCTGTATTAGCGTAGTCTGCAGCACACGAGGGGGGGGGGGGGTGAACCTGAAGCCATTTTGGTCGAGTAGCGCTGCAAAAGCGTTCGGAAAAGGTAAAAACTTCAAGCAATAGATACAGTAGCGCTACAGGGTCTGTTAGTAGGGGAGAAATAGTACCCAAGCCTCTTTAACATGCACATTGTTTTATAAACAGCAGTAAAGTGCTAGGATGAAGCTGTGTGTGTGCCCTACAATTGTTTGAGCCTAGGATGCCCCACACAACCAGAACAAGCCCTTTACCGCTAATGTAATTAAAGCAGGGGATGGGGGAGCGGATCCTTTGAATTCAATTAGGGGAGGAGAAGCCGCAGAGCGCACGCTGGGCGAAGCCCTTTGATGTGCTGTGCGGCAAATGGAGGGAGGCTGAGGCGCGTTCATGTTTGAACACGTGGTTCACGTGAACTTCATGAAAACCGCCAGCAAAAAGCTGGTGGTTTCATGAAGATTTTCGCCACTTGAATTCTCGCTCCGCTCGATGCGCATGCGCCCATCGATAGGTCGCGAGACCTAAAAAACCACAGGCACTTGCTTCGGCCTTATCCAAACAGCATGGAAAATCCTTCATTTAATCCCCTTCCAATCCAGGAAACTGCTTATGCAGGGCCTAGTGAACTCCAGATTGGATTACGGAAACGCCCTTTATCTAGGGGCCCCCGCATCAGTCATTAACAGACTGCAATGCGCCCAAAACGCCACCGCCAGACTCTTAACCGGGACCAAATCTAGAAGCTCTGCCAAACCAGCCGTCAAAAGCTTACACTGGCTCCCGATTAAGGAAAGGATCACCTTTAAGACTCTTTGCATTTCACATAAAATAATGCAAGGCAGAGGCCCGCCGATTCTGAGATCCCTCGTCAAACACCATCAGTCTAACAGACAGCTCAGATCAGACTCCCTCTCCCCGGCCAGCGTCCCCAGAATAAAAAAGGCCCGCTCTGGGGGGCGACTGTTCTCCTACAATGCTCCAAAACTGTGGAACTCCCTTCCACTTTCCATCCGAAGAGAACACAACCTACTGGCCTTTCATAGGCAACTAAAAACATGGCTCTTCCCATAATACTTCACCCCTTCTTCCCCCCCCTCCGGAACTACAGGTCGACTGTCAGCGCTGGGATGCCCCAGGGTAGCTATGCACTCTACAAATATGCATTCAAATTCAAATTCAAACTGTTGCTAAGGATTTTGAGTAAGCAAGGAAGCACTATCCGCCCCAGAGTGATGTTATACAGAGAAATATACAAAGGGGTAAGACAAGAAGGCAGGAGGAATATCAATCTATGTTACAGATGTGGCATTAGTGGTCATTTAGGCAATGGAAAGGTATGTCCGGCAGTTGAGAAGATATGCTCAAGGTGTGGCAAGAAAGGGCATTTCAGTAGAGTTTGCAAATCAGCTCCCAGAAGAGTAAACTTTATTTATGGTTATGAAGATAATGAGTCTAAAGGACCACTATGAAGAGGCTGTTAATACTGTTTTGAATATTTAAAGGAATGAAAAGATGGGCACATTTCCTTTGTGTGATATTAACATTGATGACAGCCCTCCGAGGGTCGGGCTGGACGCCGAGAGCGAAGCAGTGAGGGAAGCTACGTCTACACGATTCCAGGAACGTGCCCAAACGTTTTTGACTGGAGGGGGTTTGGGGACTAATAAGAGGGAAAGAGAAAAAGAGATGAGGAAGTGATCGGACCAGGGGCAGGGGGAAATGGATACTGAGTTGACAGAACACTCTTGGTGCCAGATTTGGTCAAGGGTATGGCCCTGACTGTGAGTGGGGACTTGAACCGCAGAAGTGAAATTTAAGGAGTTGAGCGTCTCTGAAAACTCCTTGGAGACCGTACATTCCGCGGGATCGTAGGGCCAAAAGTTGAAGTCCCCAAGGACAAGAATGGACGAGTGGTTAACAGCCAGAGTAGCCAGCAAATCTTGAAAATTGGTAAGAAATGATTGCGCGGGGGATGGAGGACGATAAATAAGAAGACAGGTAAGAGGGGGAGTGAAAGAAAGTGAGCGGGCCACTAAGCAGTCAGAAGAGCCTAATGGAAGGGATACTAAAGGTTGAAAAGTAATATCTTTCCGAGCGATCAGCTGTATTATGTTCAAGGTTCGTGCTGGGCTGGCCCCGGCCTTCATCAGCTCAGCCATCCAAGATTACACCCCATCCAGAGATCTGCGTTCTTCCACCCACCAACTTCTGGCGATCCCACGTTTTAAACGTAAAAAATGGGGTGGTTCCAAGTTCTCGACCCTGGGTCCTGCCTTCTGGAACTCTCTGCCTATCTACTTGCGATCCTGCTCCTAGTATCTCCAGTTTTGCAAAGCCCTTAAAACTCTCCTATTCACTCAGGCTTTTCCGTCTTAACCTTCCCACTCCTCTTGCCCCCTTTGTCCTCCGGGTTTGTAGCATTGTTAAGCGCCATGAAACCGCTTGGTGTACGCGCGCTGTATAAATACTTTTAAATTCAAATTCAAATTGATGGTATTAGTACAGTGGACTTGTGTACTTGGTACACGATCATTTCCCTAGCAATCATCAAGAAGAAATGGCCTGATAAGTGTTTAGTTGCTCCAGATATCGCTCCTGGCGGTTGCACTGGTCACAAAATTGATTTGGTAGGGTACTTTTGGGCTACTCTGGAATTTACAAGATGTCGCACATTTGGAAACATTATGTGGCAAGAAATGGGCAATCTCTTTTAGGATGGCCACACCAAGAGGAGATGGGAATAAGGTTAGATTCTAGACCTAATGCCCAGGTCTTTGCTATTGGTTCCCACACTACTAATGGTGATGATAACTCCGAGTTCATTCATGAGCTAAAAACATAATTCCCTAACGTGTTTAGTAATAAATTAGGAAAATATCAAGGATTTAAGCATTGTATTAAACTTATAGACATGCGATTCCCATCCAACACAGAGTTAGGAATGGGCCCTTATCATACAGAAATAAACGTAAGGATATGTTACGTGACATGTGCAACAAAAACATAATTGAACCCGTTGAATCATCACCATGGGTATCTCCGGTGGTGATTCCGGTCAAACACTCTGGCCTCTGGCGAATTGAGTTTGTGTGTTGACATGCACAGTCTCAACAGCGCTATTTGGGTTGATGCTCACCCCCTTCCCCACTTGCATGAAATGGTCACTACCCTAACGGCGCAAGTATTTACTTGTGTTGATCTTGCCAGTGCCTACCACCAAGTTGTTCTTGATGATGATTCTAGCTTTTATCACACCTGAAGGTTTATTCAGATTTTGTTGCATGCTTTCAGTCTGGTGAGTGCAGCTTCTGTTTTTCAGAGGCTCATGAAAGAAATCCTAGAAGGGGTGACAGGTGCGTTAGCATTTTAGGATGACAATCTTGTTTTTGGAAAGGATGATGAATAACATGACTATAACCTGAAGAAGCTTCTTTCAGCTTTATCATCAAGGGGTCTCACCTTATGTCTTGATAAATGCAGATTTAAAAAAAATGGAAGTAGAATATTTAGGGCAGAACATTAGTGGGAATGGTATCAAACAAATAAAAACATGTTGAAAACGTCATCAATGCTCCTGTTGCTAGCTCTAAGGAGCAGCTTGTGGCGTTTCTATGCCTGATTGAGTTCTACACTAAATGCATTCCTAATTATGCGCCCAAAGTGGCAATATTGGGATGTTTACTAAAGGAAAAGGAAAAATTTATCTGGACTGAAGAGATGACAAATGCATTTACCCGTTTGAAACAATCTGTGGTGAATGCTCCTTGTTTGAAACCTTTCATTGTTGGCAAACAATGTGTATTAATGGTTGACGCCAGCAACAGTGTACTGGGTGGTGTGTTAATGCCAAGAGACAATGGTAAAGAATGGATTGTCGCATATGCTTCCAGGGCTTTAAAGGACGCAGAAAATAATTACTATGTGATTGAAAGGGAATTGCTAGCCTGTGTTTGGGGTGCTGAACATTTCAGAACTTCTTTGTAGGGCACTAGATGTATTATTAAGACAGACCATAAATCCCTGGTTTACATGATGGCACCAGGTGGAGGCCGGACCATGTCCGCAAGATTAACGAGATTGGCTTCCAGACTACAAAATGTTAAATGTTAGTTGGAATTTGTGAATGGGAAATGTAATGTACATGCTTACTGCATGTCAAGATTACCGTTGCCTTTTATTGCACACAAGGATGTAGACAAAGAAAGATTGTGAAGTGGCCTTTACCTTAATAGACATACATTTGATTGGTAGTATGTTTTCCATTGTTCAAGAAGGAAAATGGATGGAGGAAATAGGAAAGAAAAATGAACTTAAATCGGTATTACACTGCATTCACATGGATGGCCTGAGGAAAGGAAAACGAATGGTGGTATCATGGGGTATTTCAAGGTACGGGAAGAATTGGCAATTGAAAATGGAATTATTGTTATGGGTGACAAATGTGTGCCTCTATTTAAAATGAGAGAGAAAATTATCGAATTAGCTCACGAATGACACATGGGCCTTTCAAGCACGAGGGGGTGGATTAAAGAGAGTTTCTGAAGACCTGGTATTGATAGTTGTGTTGAACGACAAGTGAGATTATGTGTTAAATGTGCCCTCAGTGATAAATCCACCAGAGCTTTGTGCAATGATCCGCAACCTATTTAGTTCCCTGATGCACCTTGGTGTAAGTTAGGTATTGATATAATTGGTCCCTTTGCTGTCTTACCCAGAAAAAAGGCTTTTGCCATTGTATTAATTGACTATTACTCCAAGTGGCCAGAGATGAAGATGGTAAAGGATGTAGCTTCTGAAAGGGTGATTGAATTTTTTGGATGTAGTCTTCTGTAGGGAGGGTATTTCCCCAAGAATATTACTGGCAATGGTCTTCAATTTACCAATAAAAGCATTAAGGATTTCTTTGTGAGGTGTTTGTGATACATAGAAGAATTGCGTTATTCCATCCAGAAGCAAATGACCGAGTGTAAAGGTTTAACCACGTGGTTAAAGAAGCTATCCAAGTGTCTATTAAGGGTGCTCTCAATTGGAGAAATGCTTTACAATCTATGCTTTTGGCATATAGAACTTTACCCAATTCTGTTACTTCAGTAAGTCCTTTTGAATTGTTGATGGGATGCAAACCAGGATCTAGGTTGGTACCTTGGTGGTTAAAGATGAAAAAGAACAAAGTCAACGAGGCTGCTGAGTTAGATTTTGTAGAGATTCAATGCAGAATGGAGCAATATAAGCTTCAGATGAAACAGGATTTGAGGACTAGGAAAAATAGTGTGAGTAAACAAAAAGTGTACGTTGGGGGACATGGTTTGTGTTAGGAAATCCAGGACCGCTGGTAAAGGGTGTTACAAAAGGGGGTGGTGATGGACGGAGCATCTGAAACAATCAAACACTCACACCCAGTCAAAAGATCTGGGTTTGATCCATCACCGTTCTTTAGCCCACTCTGCCACCCCAGTTCAGACATGGCTATATGCAAATCAGCCTGGGAACAGTCCAGCCCGAACTGCCAAGCCATGCCTTCCCTGGACCGGACACAAGCTTCCGAGGACCGGTTTCTGGCATTCCAGCCGTCTTCAGCCCGGCTTGCTTGAATCCAGTGGCTAAACAACGGTGATGGATTAAACCCAGATCTTTTGACTGGGTGCGAGTGTTTGATTGGTTCAGATGCTCCGTCCATCACCACCCCATTTTATACCACTTTTGGCCGCCATAAGTGTGGCAGGGTATGCTCAGCAAGCCGGTCTGAAGACGGCTGTAATGCCAGAAACCGGTCCTCGGAAGCTTGTTTCCGGTCCAGGGAAGGCATGGCTTGGCAGTTCGGGCTGGACTTTTCCCATGAGTCACAGGGTCAGACTGATTTGCATATAGCCATGTCTGAACTGGGGTGGCAGAGTGGGCTAAAGAACAGTGATGGAGGGGTTTCTTCACGTGTGAACAAGACAAGTGTTATTGTCGAAACGCGTAGCGTGTCGCTGGAAAAATAAACCCTTTATGCTGCAATTTTCCGAGTGCATCTTATGCTTGTAAGCAAACTTGTGGATTATATATATATATATATATATATATATATATATATATATATATATATATACACACACACACACACACACATACCTATGGTCGCCCCCCTTTGAAGACAAAAAAATAATTGGTCTCACAGAGATAACCGCCAAAATAATTGAAAAGACAAGATGGATTGACAAAATTATGCCTCTTCCTCTATAGAATAATTCGATAGTATGTTATAAAATACATTCAGAACTGATTAAATGGTTAGTGAACGAAAATAATTATGTTCTCATCCTTAAGCCCTTCGAAGAGAAGGAGAGTTTACGTTTCACACTCCTCAATATTGCATTTACCAGTTTGGAAGTAATCAAAGATAAACACAAACTCCTGTGAAGTGATGCCAATATAAAATTTATACAAATAATTCATGTATTTACATTCCGTGATGCTCCACCACACCTCTTTTCTCGCAAAGTAGCCATATCGGTGAAATCTTCTCTTTATGTCCTCTTCGCCAATTTATTTATCTGTCTGTGATTGTTTCTGTTCTGTTCCCTTCTTTGGACCGTATGACTAAGTCCTAGTTTATCATGTTTTCAAGTTTTTGGTAAATCAGTAGCCCAACGTAAGCATCGGTAGCAGCATACAACTTCTGGGCATCACGGAGTGGAAACTGGTCCCAGTTACTACAACGAACACCATCTTCCTTCAAAATCTTCTTCTGGAAGAGGTGCTTAATCAATCCATTTAGACTCCACCTTTCTTTGCACTTCAGCTTTTGGTTTGCAAGATCACTCAACTCAACAAAACTCTTCAATCTGATGTCAAAGTCACTAAATATCTTCCACTGGTCCCCTTCAATCCCAACACCAACCTTTTTTAGAGTTTCATCTTCTAGCAGTCTTTTCAAGCCTTTGGGGAAGACAGACATACAGGAGATATGGAACAAGTAGCATTTCTTCTCAGATATGCAAAGCTGAACCAAGGCAACCTTCCCTACTTTTCCTTTTGAGGCGATTGGAGACCATTCGATGTCGAATCCAACCGCAGCACCATCAGGAAGGCTCATTCTAATGTCCTCAGACAGGAAGGAGCAGTCACTTGATTCATAGCTGTAAATAATGCTACCGGGAAATTTCAGGATAGGAAGACCATCCTCGAGCGCATTGGCTTTAAAACAACCTTTCTTTTTGTCATCCGCTGTATCTACCCTGGCCGCAGACATCCACAGGGGTAGTTCACGCTGTCGAGCAGTCATGGTCTCCCTTTATCTTTAACTTTTAGAGACAAGGTTCCGCTCTGAGTCGACTCACCCCAAAATGACCGCACCCCGCCTACATTACGTATCCTTGCGGCGAGAATTGGAGAAGAAAGAAAAAGGAAACAATGAAGTACCTCAAGCGTGGTGCGATAATGTGAGATATTAAAAAAAAAATCTGTAACGATCCCAATAATTACATATAAATCGACTAATAGCGATAAATCATAAAAATCTAGATCAGTGGGATAGAAAACTAGATAACCCGATAAGAGTTATTTTCGTATTTTTGTTTGCTAAAATACAAGTTTGGTTGAGTAAGTAATTGTCCTTATTTTCCCAGCACTGGCTCTTAATAAAAGTTACCCCAATCCTCAATGGCTGCCAAGTTAGTGTCTACTTGAGAAGGGCGTGATTCGCTGTCATCGTTGCAATAAAAAGTCTAACCGGAAAGGGCAGGGCTGACTGCAAATAATGCGGCCATGTTCAATTGAAACAGCAAGACTCTGATTAAAGTTTTTGTATGGAGCGACCTCGACCCGAAGATATTGGAGCGCTTAACATGAGCGCCAGTTACATTACACAAGGAAATATTCATGTTTTTGTAGGACAACGTATAGAGCGCTTGCGTTCATTACAACAAACAGTTATTCACCTTTGTTGACTAAAACACGCTATAAAACATGAAAAAGGTGTAGACTTTCATTACATGTCGGTTTAAGAGCGCTGGAATTTAATATTCTGACGTTTTGGAAAATAAGTTTTTCTTGTGTTGGACCTCGTGCAGCAAGCAGGGGAAATCCTCTTATAGCCAGAAGTGCTTTTCCTTCTTTGTTAGAACCCTCTTATGACGTTATGCCCAGTCCTCTTTCTCTGTTTCTTGTTCGAGCGTTCCTTGCCAGAGCGCCTGCGCACTAGGCTTACAGCCTTTCTCCATCTTGCGGTGAGTTCTGTTTAGGGTGTTCAGCAGAGTTGCAGTCTTTCATAGCCCTCTGGGCTGCAGCGCTCCTGGCACTGGGCACGCCTGATGTGCGCTCCAGGCTGTGGAGAGGAGGATGTATCCAAACTCCCCGAAGCTGGGCCGTGCACCCTACCCTGCGCAGGTCGGTGACTTACTGGGTAAAATGCCCCTGTCGCTGGGCCCTGCCATCATTGCCCAGCACCAGAAACAGCTCATGGAGTTGAAGAACACAAGGTGAGGACCGTCTGGATAAAAAGCGTAAAAGGATAAGGGTGTTTGCGGGGAACTGGGTAATATAGAAGGTCTGTGAAGAGTGACTCCCTGGGGCTTGTGAGTTGAGAGCCCACAAGAAGTGCTTGGCAAGTGACATTGGATGGCCAGTTCTGGCGTTAGTTTAGGTGGAATGCTGTTGATGAGTGTGATGGGGGTTATGTTACTGCTGAACGCGAGAGACCGAGACCTTTTAAAGCTTCACAAACAATAACAAAACTTTGGCTACTCGCCAAAGCGTATGTTCATGGCTTTATGATACCATTGAAAAAAACTATTACACAATGGTTCATTGTACATGTTTATTTGGGTGTGTTTTTTGTTATGAAGTTAGTTTTCGCAATTCTTACGGTTAGAGCCAGACGGAGAAAGATTTTCTTTAGATATAGAATATTTGAGGACCGTTTAATATGATCTATTTGTCCAAAAAACGCGGCTTTAGAAATCCACTTGTCCTGTAAAAAAAAAAACCCACTTGTCCTTTTTAGTCCCTTATGGTGAGGTGAACTATGAAAGCTTCAGCCTTCTGATTAAATCTTCATCACAAGATATATTCCCACTTGTTTGGCGATTCATTTACAATATTTTTAGACTCACTTCGCACAACTAACTGGATACTACCCTTCACCATATGGCTCATACGTTCTGTAATGTCAGTGTACTGGGGATTATAGAGTCCTTAATGATGTTTAATACCATTAACCTCCAAAACCTCCTTCATTCACCTAGAGGTGAGCTGAGTTGAACACCATTGTCCGTTGCCAAAGTATTTGGAAAGTCTTCTCTCCTAAAAATCTCTTGCAAGCCATTAATAGTAGCTTAATAGAAACCTTCTTCATAAATCTGACTTCTACCCATTTTGAAAAAACATTAACAAGTACCATGGCAAATCTCAATTTATGTTTCACGCCTGCTAATGGATCTATAAAATCCATACACACATTGTGCCATGCTTCTTTGGGATCTTTTATATCACTCCATTCAATTGCACACCTACCATGAGTCTTTTTTCACCTTCTTTGCAATCCACCCATTGAGCAGTTTAAGCATCAATCCCTGGCAACCAAAAGTTTTCTTTCGCACTCCTCTGTGTTATGGCTTGACCAAAATTACTTCATGCGCTAATTGAATGATTTTTCGTACATGGTACAAATCTGTTGCCCCTCACTGAGACACTCTTCCCACTGATGGATAATTCATCTAAAATTTTGACAAATGGCCTCACTGAAGGAGCAATTGTGCTCTCAATTTTGCACACTTCTTTTAAAATTTCCCTTTTTTTCATCTCTTGTAATTCTTTTTTTGTGAGAACTCCCACACCACTTTGCAGAGCACCCTCTAATCACGCCACTGCACCCTCTTTGTTTATCATTGCCAACAATCTTCCAGTCAATAGCTAAATGGGAAAGAGTATCCACCTTGGCTTTGCGCCAATTGTGTATGTGTTCAAGAATGTACTGGAAATCTTGCAAATGTGCCGCCAACCTTCCTAACTCTTTTTGACCCCCGTACCCCCCCCCCCCCCCTCCCCGGGTCAGAACTTTAATCAAAGGTTTGTGGTCCATTTTCAGTTTGAAACTCACCCCCATAAATATGTTCTGCATACCAAACGGCTGTTAATGTCTCCCACTCAATTACAGTCATTTTTCTCAGTCTTTGTCAAAGAACGCAATGCAAAAGCAACTGTCTGCTCTACACCACTATGAAGTTGTAACAAGGTGCTCCATATAGGAGAGATACTTGAGACCTATTGTCTGTCTGTGTGTTAAAAAAAAAATTGCGTATTTTCTGCTCCACTGTGATTGATTATTGGAACATTTTAGTAACGTTTTTGACCATGTATATACTGTGACTGAGCCTATGTGGGTGGGGGAAGAGATTGGTATCGAGGATTTTGCATGCAAATGGAGTTGCGGTATAGCACGCTTAACTAATGTCAGTATTGTGTCTTGGAAATGTCAATAAAATACTATATTTAAAAAAAGACAGCACCCACACCAGTGGCACTAGTCTCCACTGTAAGAATTATATTTATCTTGATATTAAAGGGAACCAAAATTCCTGCTGCACATATTTCCAGATTTGATATTATCCACGTCTTTGCTGTTCTATACCCCACCTGAAAAGACTCCTTTTTTTCAACAGCAATTTTCTTAGTTCAAAATTTTCAACTAATAAGGCATAATATTCTACGAGTCCCATACATGACCGCAACTGGTCCTTATCTTTGGGTAGAGGATATGATTTTATGACCTGCAATAAGTCTCTCTAAGGCTTTACTCCCTCTCCTGAAATTGTATGTCCCAAGTATTCCATTTCTTTGCTAACGAATACACACTTTTTCTTGCGAAGAGTAAGCCCTACATCCAGCACTTCAATTGTGGCTCTGTACACTAAAATGTAATCTTGAAAACAAATTTCATTTGTAAAGCCCTTAAATATTTGTAACATCATCCGTTGGAACACACTGGCTGCTGAAAATAATCCAAATGGGATTCTTGTGAAGCAGAAAGTCCCTTCTAAAGTGATGGAAGTCATAAAGGTCCCTTGAATTCTCTTGCAAGAGAATCTGGTCATAAGCACTCTTCAGGTCAGACTTTGAAAAGTACTTACAACCATTGAGGAATAGTAGCAACTCATTGGTATCGGGTAAAGGGAAATTATCAGTGATAATGTTGTGGTTAACCCTGCGAAGGTCCATATAAAATCTCAAACGCCCGTCAGACTTCTGCATTATGACCACAGTAGATATCCAGTTGGAAGCCTGCACAGGCTCAATTATTCCCTCCTTCACCACCTCATTCTTCATATAATTAACTTCCTCCCTAACCACTATAGGAACTTTTCTAATCTTGTGCTTCACAGGCACAGCTCCTGGTTGGACTCGGATCTCATTCACATACCCTTTTAATTCAGCCAAATCCTCCAAAACACTTCCTTCACACCACTCAAAACCTCTTAAATGTTTCTTTCTTCTATTCTCATGACTTGTTGTGGGGTTCACAATTATATTTAGGTCATGTTGCTGCGTCCAGCCTATGATAGGAGGCCCACTTTCATCAACGTGTACTTTTCCTTCTGTTTTCCAGGTCTTAAATTCGATGGTAGTGAAAAAATAACCAAATATATCAATCTCCTCTCCCTGATACCCCTCTGGGCAAATACCCTTTCGAAGGATACTCAAGTTAGACCATGTTTTATGAAAGATGCCTTTTAGAATGATAGTATAACTGGAACCTATATCCACCATAAGTTCAATATCTTTCCCCAACACAGTAAACCATGCTTTGGGTCTATTCTTTCTCCTTTTACCCCGATCATCATCACATAAGCTCAAAATACAGTCATGAATAGACTATCCACATTCTTCACTCATTACAGCTAAATTTGATTTGGATCAATACTTACACATGCATACCAAATGGCCCTTGCTGTCACATTTCCTACACACTTTACCAATAGCATAGTATGATTTGGAATCACTCCCATGAAAGTTGCTACCACATCTGTTGCATGTTTTTGTAATGCGTTTCTCCCTGAAGTTTTCTGTTGTCTTATTTTTTCCTACTGCCCCCACACTATTCCTTATCTTATCCTCACCAACTAACTACTTTAGCATCCTCTTTATCTCCTGAACGAGTACCTGCACGGTTGTTCTTTTCCCTCATACAAAATTTGGACTCTTCTTCAACCTTTGCCATCTCAATAGCGTCTTTCAATGTGAGATTTTTGGCCGGCCACAGACTTTTTTTGTATTTGTCTACTTTTACATAGCACTTTGAGCTGATCCCTTATTAACTTATTAGCCATACCTCCAACTTGACGAGTCACAGACAATTCTCTCAACCTTGACACAAATTCATTAATTGTTTCTCCAATACTTTGTGTTGGAGTATAAAACATATATTTTGCCATTACCACATCGTTTCTTTGGCAAATCTATAACTTCATCTAGTTCTTTCTTCCCTTAACACATCTGATATTTTGAAACCATTATCCAATGCTTCCAGAGGAAACTTGAACACTCTTTGGCCCTCAAAACCCAAAGAACTTAAGTGAATTGTCTTTTTCCTCTCCGAGATTAATTCATGGTTATCCAGAGCCAATAAGTCATTATCTAACATATAAATCCAGTCTTCCCGCTGGATAACTGGTGCTCCTTGATTAGACAGAAAGGGAAGTGGCGCCGTTATTGTTACTTGTTCCATGTCTCTCTCTCTTTGAGAATACAGAATTAAAACGAGCTCTTTGTAGCAAAAGGTGTGCGAGTCACTGTGCTTGTTCTTAACAAAAATGTTTTGCCCTTCTGGTAAATGGTTTGCGCGTCACTGCCCTTGATTCTCACAATGTTATTTTTCCTTTGTTATTCCTTTCTTTTATTTAGTCTCTCTTTTTCCCCCTTCCGTAAGGCACTGTTGTAAAATGAGTAAACGTTGTTCTGTTTGAAGAGGTGTGCGCATCACTGTATAACTGTTTTGAAAATAAGTAATCGCCATGTGACAGTGCAATTTTAATGGTTGCCTTGAATTTGGTGTGCACGTCATCGTTCTGTTTGAAGAGGTGTGCGCATCACTGTATAACTGTTTTGAAAATAAGTAATCGCCATGGGACAGTGCAATTTTAATGGTTGCCTTGAATTTGGTGTGCACGTCATCGCGCTTCTTTCAGCTTCCAACTCCTGAGCTGTGTGGTATCATCTTTAAATGAATAGAGCACCTCCCCTTTAACCCCTTCCAAGCTCATGACGAGCTCAGCTCGTCATGTAGTACACTGCTTGTGTGCTCATGACGAGCTGAGCTCGTCATGAACAATGGGAATCTTGGATCTGCAGCACAGAGGATGAATTGCTGTAGCATTCATGTGGTTAAGCTGTACGACGTTAAGGTGTGCGCGCTCTTTCGTTCAATGTTTTTGCATACAATAAGTGAGAATTCTGTCAGGATCAGAAGTAGCCTCAAATTTGGTAAGTTCTGCAAACAAGTGTACATGTTTTTGTGTTGGAGCTACTGTCTGAAATGTGCTTTGAGTCTACACGTCACTGCATTTCCTTACGGGGTTGGCCTTAATAGTAAAGGCTTTACATCAGTGAATCAATTGCAAGTTTGAACCATTTACGCATACAAGTATAAATCTTTCTTTAGTAGCAGACAATCCTTTCACAGATTTGTACTGTAAACTGGTAGCCAAACGATTAGTGCTTCAGTGGGTTTGGGCTACTTGTCCATCGGACAAAGTAAACCTGAACACTTGTTGCCCTTGGCCCCAAGCAAAATGTTTGGGGCATCGGTATACAGGAATTCCCCACCATGATATTTGGGTGACATGATTGCCCCCTTGCTAATGAGTATATCCAAATATGATAGGGCATGCCTAAATGCAAGCAGGGTGCCTGAGGTGTACCTGTGACATAAACAGTGCTCTCTCTGTAATGAATCAACATTTATAATTTTTTAAATGTCGGTTATTTCTACATCATCTAATGGAGTGGGTCAAAAACATGATCCATTTTAAGAAACCAAATCCTTACCAGCGTGTTGGCACTTCTTTTAGCTCTCTGTTTTTACTATCTCTCCATGGTCTTATGGAAGTCTGCTGATATCCAGTTGCTCTGTGTCTTGCGAGGAACTAATAGGGATGGTGGTTAACTAGTGTACTGAAATTGTCCTGATTAAGACCTTGTTAACCTGTGGTAGAGAACTGAAATTGCGTCAATTATTTGCTCACATATTGTACATAAGAGGAACATATAGATGCATATTATAGGATATGTTTTCACTTACAGAGAACTGTTGAGCCGGTCTAGAAATAGTTTAATGTAACATTTTATCTCATTATTTGCACCTTACACTATGGCATCAACCGCTGTATCACCTGTACTTTGTAAATGCTTTTCTATATCTCATACTTATCCATATAAATATGCTGGTGAACTGACCTTGTATTGATCATGTACCAATACAGTGACCTGTTCATTTCACAGTAGGCCTCTATCTGCCTCACTCATTAAGGAAAGGTGTCAGGCTTGGTAATGAAGGGGGATTTACATCAAAAGGCATTGTGCCTAGAATTAGAATTGTTCTTAGAATTTGAAAAGTCTGATGGCCAGGCAGAAATTTTAACGTGTGTATTAAAGAGAACACACTTTCTTGTGGATTTTTTTTTTTTGGAGTTATTGGTCTGCCTCTGATCACATCTTCAGCTTTCACACCCTGATGTTTGTATATTTTATATTACTACAAAAGAAAATATTTTATTGTGGAACATGATTAAGAAAGCTTATTCGGAGATGAGATAGATTGTCAAAGTTAACAATGTGGAATGGACATTCATTCATGCAAAGTGCTTCTGAGTGAACCATGTTGTCTAATCAGTTTTAACTAGTTGCTTGTCCCAAGTTGCTTGCAAACGGGTTGGACAGATCGTCTCTTTTATCTGCTGATTTGGTGCTTCTGTAACTCAAAAACTCTCATATGCCTGTCCCTATATATTATGGGGTTGAGAACCCCTGGTTATTTGGCAAATGTGTTTAACTGAACAGAGGGTATGTTACATCCTTCTGTCTGTTAGTGCTAATGACAGTCACACTTTTAGAAAAATAGCTGGTAATCTAAAATCAAGGTATGTGTATGCATGTAATCCATGTGTTAATCTTGCACCTCTCTCTATCCTTCTCTAGTGAAAAAAGGGGGAGGGGAGGTTGGCAGCGCCTCACGGGAGCAACACCCGGGGGAGGATATGGCAGACTGGTACTCGCCTGGATCCTCACGTTCTCATCATCAGCAGCTGCCAATCTGAAACTAAACAGGGGTAAAGGCTGTGCAAAAGAAACAAGCATTTACAATGCAACAGGTCTCGCATTTATGCAAGTTTAAGCTATTGGCATTGGAAATGACAATGCCTTTTATATATGTTTTAAAAAACAAAACCAAAATAAAAGGAATTGTCATTTACAATGCCAATAGCTCAAAATCGTAAAATGCGAGACCTATTGCATTGCAAATGCTTGTTTCTTTTTGTGATTAGCATTAGCCAATAGGTCTGCATCTGCATTGGTATATCCAAAAGGCGATACCTATTGGGTTTGTCAATGCTTGTCTTCTATTGGCATAGGTTTTGTTTGAGTTCTGTCCCAGATCAGATGTTAATGCCCATTAAGTGAACTGCACATGCGTTTTCTTGCACGTGTAGATGACGTGCCGGTTGCCTATGACCAGAAGGGGGTCACTGTTTCTCCACACAAAACGTAGTCAGCGTCCGCGACTATGCAGAGCTGTACATTTAGAATGATAATTACTTTTTAAATGATACCAGCCGCGCGTCTGTTAACGGTGAAAAGCAAGTTGCGATAGCAGCAGCAAAAAAAAGAGCATTCCGAGTAGCACAACATAAAATGAGGATACAGAGCAAGCCGTGAGCGTGCGCATCCCGGAAGTTCGGAAGCGTCACGCCTGTCGTGGGGCGGGACTTCCGTCTGCCGCGAAGCCCGCGCCCACGGAGTGGATGGCCCAGGAGCAGTCGTGACGCACAGCAGAAGTCAGGAGTGGCGGCTGTGGCCGCTGACACGGTAAGTGGGGCGGGGTGGGGGGCGGCGGCGGTATGTGTGCCTGTGTGCGCGTGTGTGTATGCCTGTGTGCCTGCGTGTGTGTGTGTGTTTGCCTGCGTGTGTGTGTGCGTGTTTGTGTGTGCATGCGTGAGTGTGGCTGTGTGTGTGTGCGCGCGTGATTGACAGAGGCGAGAGGCTTACTTGCGGGATGGAGCTTCCGAGGCAGGGGATGTGCACGTCGGCGTGCGCGCCCTCGACGAGGAATCTGAGACAGCGAGGCTCGTGCTTGTACGCTGTCTCAGATTCCTCCAAACACGCCAACAAAAGGTCCATCGCTACGCTCGACCTAAAAACTCTGTGTGTTATCAGTGTATGTGACCCAATAGCGGTACACCCAACCTCCTGTGTTCGAGGTTTGGTCCCACCACCATAAAAAGAGCTGAGCTATACTAGCCACTGTAACTTTATTCTATGCTGTATGCCCGTTCTGATTAAAAGTAACCAACATGTTTCATCGCCGATTTCATCAGGGTTTTTTTGTTGTTGGGTCAGCGTGAATCCAGCACGTCTTTATTCTCCCTTCATTTTACCTGTGGTGATACATAGAATAAAAACACACATACACATACATGTACTCACTGTGTCTCGAATGGAGGTGATACATTATGCTAATGCAAGGCTCCCTCAATGGAGTGAGCACCTCCGTGCACTACTTGAAGACCATTGGTCTAATTCCATATAAATCAAAAAATATCAAATGTTAATGCCAAACGTAGCTTTTAAACAGCTGTCACATTTTATTCATGTGTGACCGATGAAAATCCATGAATTTATCCACAAAATAAACTGCATTCCCTGGGTGAATGAGTTGCAATCATTAAATTATTGCACATCACATTATGCATCCCAATGCATTTCGGGACCAGCCCTTCCTCAGGGGACAGATCTAAGGAAACAATCCAAATGAAAACGTTTCAATATCCTATACCGATAACTCCTAACTTGAAAGCATATATCTCACAAACTACATTATACTGTGTATTCATACACGTGAATAAAATAAAATACGTCATGTGAAACAATAACGTTATCATGAATGCATATATAAACATGCTGAATAAACGTGCTAATGCTGATAACAATAAAGCTGGACATAATTGTAACCAAACTAAGTTCGCCACAAACAAGAGTGAAAGTGCAGGTGCTCGAAATATCCCACAGTGAACATGCTCCGTTTTCAGGAGAAAAATGTGTGTTACAAACAAATGTAACCAGTACGTTTAAAATACCCTCGTGCAATACAGTCTGTGCCTGTCAACAGACAGGGGCTGAATAACAATCCCCCACTCGGTACTTACAGATTGCGGATGAACAAGCGACTCAGCAAGGAGTCGTAAAGAGCGGTGAATCGTCAAGAGTGTAAGAGCGTGAGTGCTCCTTAAGTCAAAGGTCCGTGAAAAATGCATGCAAGAAAGAAACGAAGGACTACCCCATGTGCTGCAAACACCAGTCATCACCATATTAGCGGCCATCTTAGAGTGGTGAAATAAACATAGAAGCACAAAACAATAAAAACACGCAAAAATGATGGATCAATCAACATGTAAAAGAACGAATCTGTAACAAACATATAGATACAAACTCCAGTACACATATAAAGCTGATGTGAAAACATGCAGAAATAATAGGTGCATCGACAGATAAACATACAAACATATAAAAGACATGTAGATACGGAGTTAAGCAAAGATATATTTAAAGATAACACAAAAATTCCATGCGGTCATTGAGACCGTTCGGTGCCATGGTGGACATAAAGCGGATCCAAAAGTTCTCTCTTTTCAATAGAGTGTTCTTGTTGTTGCTGGTGATTTTAACCTGCTCAAGAATTAGAAACTTCAATTGCGCCACACTATGTCTGTGTTCCAAAAAATGAGTAGCCACACTGGATTTCATGTTTTGTGTGCGTATATTGCTTTTATGTTCCAAGATTCGTACTCGAATCTTTCTCTCCGTGTGACCAATATAGCACTTGCCACAAGGGCATTTAAGCATATAGATGACATTGCTGCTATTGCACGTGGCATTGACTTTCAGTTTTATGGTATGTCCCTTCAAAGGATGAGTCGTTTTGTTGCCTGGGATACCATTCCCACAGTTACTACAATTGTAGCAGGGCTTTAGACCATTGTAAATAAGCGAGGATGAAGTTGCTGTTGGGTGGTTCAATAACTCCTTGACATTGCGGCCTCTAGTGAATGCAAACATGGGTGGTTGGTTAAACAAACCGTTGAAATCAGGTTCCATAACAAGGATGGGCCAATGTTTCCGAATGATGTGTTGAAACTGATTCGACAGTTTAGAATATTTCGAGACAACCACCATTCTGTCTGAAGTTTTTTTTGGTTTGGATTTCAAAAGTTGTGCTCTCACACATTTGTCAGTTCGCTGCATGGCTAGATCCAAGATGGGTGTGGGATAGCCCCGTGCTTTCAAACGTTCCAATGTGTTTCTGTGGGCTTGTTTACATTCCTGTTCTTTAGACACTATGCGTTTCACTCTTAACAGTTGTGCATAAGGTAAATTGTTTTTAAGGCCAGGTCGATGAAAACTGCTGTAGTGTAATATGGAGTTCCTATCGGTAGGTTTACGATAAATCGTCGTATACCAGTCTGTGATGTCACGATGTATTTCAACATCAAGGTAGTGGACGCATTTATCACTGTATTCCCAGGTGAACTGGATACGTTCATTAACGTTATTCCAAGACTCAAGAAAGGTGGTAAGGGTTTCAGTAGAGCCTGCCCATAGCAGGAAAATGTCATCTATGTACCGAAGGTACATTTTTCCATGTAGTAGCCAGTCATTTTGAGATAGAATATGAGACTCTTCAAACACTTGCATATAGATATTAGCATAACAAGGAGCTGCCGAATTTCCCATGGCAGTCCCGTTCAGTTGGAGTACCCATTTGTCTTGTACGTTGAAGTAGCTATGATATAAGGTGTACATAGTCAATTGCATCAGAAAGACTTGTAGGTCTTGATCCAAATTGGAAGTCATCAGTGTTTGTTCAATCGCTTCCATCCCTCCATCATGGGGGATGGAGGTATAGAGTGAACATACGTCCACCGTACACATAGTCAACTCGGTGTTTCTGAGGGTATTCATAATCGGTTCAAGTTTGACAAGAAAGTCTGTGGTATCACGTACATGTGACTTTGATTTCAGAACAAATGGTTGTAAATACTTATCCAGAAATTTACCCGTATTCTCATGGATGCTGCCTCTGGTAGACACAATTGGACGGAATGGAGGTTGGGTCGCATGCTTATGCATCTTTGGGAGCATATACATCGTGGGAGGTTTAGGGTTGATGGGAGTGAGATATCTTCTCGTCCTGTCGTCAATGGTGCCATTGTCAAAAGATGTATTGATAATTTCAATCAGTTTCTTTGAGAACTCTAAGGTAGGGTCTCCAGGTAGAAAATCATATACATTAGAATCATTAATGTGAGCCTCAATGTTTCGTTGGTAAAAGGCGGTATCCATAACCACTAATGCTCCACCTTTATCAGCATTCATGCAAGTAATCATAGGGTTATCCGCGAGATTCTTTAATATATCCCTTTCTTTTTTGGACCAGTTGCCATGTTTCACATGGGATAGGAAAGGTAAATGAGCTATTTCTTGTCTCACTAGATTCTCAAAGGCATCAATAATTTTGTGGCTCTGGGGAGCCAAAAAGGTACTATGCGGTCGGAGACCTCTCAGCATATCATCATCAAGTTTAGGCGTCTGGCAAATGTTCTCAAAGTAATGTCTCAAACGGATATTGCGTATCAGTTTGAAAGTACTGACTTCCAATTCCAAAGTGTTGGACGAAGTGGTTGGCACGAAGGATTGACCCTTTTGTAGTGTTTTGATTTCCAGAGTCGACAATGTGGTAGCCGAAATATTGATGACCAAATTGTCATCTGGTTTTATTTCCGTCTGTTGTTTCTCTTGGGTTTGGTTACGGGTAAGTTTTTTCCGGTTACCTCGGCGGGTTTTCCCCCCCCGGGGTCTCTTTGTTGTTGGCCCGGTTCTAAAAAATGAACCGCAGATTCAGTGGAGGTACTGGGTGTCTGAGCATCTACATCAGATGTCTCTCGGGTAGGACGATTTCTGTTTTCATCCTCCGAAGAAGAGGTCTCATTCCCTGAGAACGGATTATAGACTTTGTTAGGACGTCGGCGGGCATACACCTCTGCCCAGGTGTACACCTCGCCGAGCTTGTAGTCTATAGTGTCTCTTTTAAATTTCCGCAGTTTCCTCTCTTGTGTCTCCCTGGTGTGTTTTTCAATTTGAGACTGTAAATCTTCAAGCATCTTGGTAAATTCCTCGATTGGCATGGCTTCGTCCAGCTCCTTCTTTATGCTAGTGATCTCTTGTGCTAGTTCTTCTAGTGTCTTAGAAAGTTCCTCGACGATCAAGAGGATCAAGTCGAGGGAGCATTTATTGAGGATAGAGTACCAACGCTCAACAAATTTAACATTGTTCTTACATAGTAATGGTTTAAGCGGGACTCTTAAGCCCCGAGGGATCCTTTGTGCCCGATGGTACCGAATTAAGGTGCTGGCATGTAGTTTTTGGTTAGATTGTTTCCTTAGCAAGTATAATAATTGTCGGATGTTGCTCTCCGCACTTCGGGTGTTGCCCGTAGATGAGATATCATCTTGTATAAGCCCATAGATCTTGTCTGCATCTGCTGTTGTGAAAGCAAATGTACTCGCTTTCAAGTCGGTCATGCCAGAGACCACGTCGAAATTCATAATCAGAGCGTGCTGAGAACCAGTGGCAGAAAATAAGTATGAACAATCAAAGCGTGGGTACTCGCACAGCTGAAAGTAAATCGGGTAATGTCTTTTGAACCCTGAGTGTGCAACAGAGGAAACACTGTCTGCTCTAACAGTGTGAAAACCAAGGTACTAATGCAAGGCTCCCTCAATGGAGTGAGCACCTCCGTGCACTACTTGAAGACCATTGGTCTAATTCCATATAAATCAAAAAATATCAAATGTTAATGCCAAACGTAGTTTTTAAACAGCTGTCACATTTTATTCATGTGTGACCGATGAAAATCCATGAATTTATCCACAAAATAAACTGCATTCCCTGGGTGAATGAGTTGCAATCATTAAATTATTGCACATCACATTATGCATCCCAATGCATTTCGGGACCAGCCCTTCCTCAGGGGACAGATCTAAGGAAACAATCCAAATGAAAACGTTTCAATATCCTATACCGATAACTCCTAACTTGAAAGCATATATCTCACAAACTACATTATACTGTGTATTCATACACGTGAATAAAATAAAATACGTCATGTGAAACAATAACGTTATCATGAATGCATATATAAACATGCTGAATAAACGTGCTAATTCTGATAACAATAAAGCTGGACATAATTGTAACCAAACTAAGTTCGCCACAAACAAGAGTGAAAGTGCAGGTGCTCGAAATATCCCACAGTGAACATGCTCCGTTTTCAGGAGAAAAATGTGTGTTACAAACAAATGTAACCAGTACGTTTAAAATACCCTCGTGCAATACAGTCTGTGCCTGTCAACAGACAGGGGCTGAATAACAATCCCCCACTCGGTACTTACAGATTGCGGATGAACAAGCGACTCAGCAAGGAGTCGTCAAGAGCGGTGAATCGTCAAGAGTGTAAGAGCGTGAGTGCTCCTTAAGTCAAAGGTCCGTGAAAAATGCATGCAAGAAAGAAACGAAGGACTACCCCATGTGCTGCAAACACCAGTCATCACCATATTAGCGGCCATCTTAGAGTGGTGAAATAAACATAGAAGCACAAAACAATAAAAACACGCAAAAATGATGGATCAATCAACATGTAAAAGAACGAATCTGTAACAAACATATAGATACAAACTCCAGTACACATATAAAGCTGATGTGAAAACATGCAGAAATAATAGGTGCATCGACAGATAAACATACAAACATATAAAAGACATGTAGATACGGAGTTAAGCAAAGCTATATTTAAAGATAACACAAAAATTCCATGCGGTCATTGAGACCGTTCGGTGCCATGGTGGACATAAAGCGGATCCAAAAGTTCTCTCTTTTCAATAGTGTTCTTGTTGTTGCTGGTGATTTTAACCTGCTCAAGAATTAGAAACTTCAATTGCGCCACACTATGTCTGTGTTCCAAAAAATGAGTAGCCACACTGGATTTCATGTTTTGTGTGCGTATATTGCTTTTATGTTCCAAGATTCGTACTCGAATCTTTCTCTCCGTGTGACCAATATAGCACTTGCCACAAGGGCATTTAAGCATATAGATGACATTGCTGCTATTGCACGTGGCATTGACTTTCAGTTTTATGGTATGTCCCTTCAAAGGATGAGTCGTTTTGTTGCCTGGGATACAATTCCCACAGTTACTACAATTGTAGCAGGGCTTTAGACCATTGTAAATAAGCGAGGATGAAGTTGCTGTTGGGTGGTTCAATAACTCCTTGACATTGCGGCCTCTAGTGAATGCAAACATGGGTGGTTGGTTAAACAAACCGTTGAAATCAGGTTCCATAACAAGGATGGGCCAATGTTTCCGAATGATGTGTTGAAACTGATTCGACAGTTTAGAATATTTCGAGACAACCACCATTCTGTCTGAAGTTTTTTTTGGTTTGGATTTCAAAAGTTGTGCTCTCACACATTTGTCAGTTCGCTGCATGGCTAGATCCAAGATGGGTGTGGGATAGCCCCGTGCTTTCAAACGTTCCAATGTGTTTCTGAGGGCTTGTTTACATTCCTGTTCTTTAGACACTATGCGTTTCACTCTTAACAGTTGTGCATAAGGTAAATTGTTTTTAAGGCCAGGTCGATGAAAACTGCTGTAGTGTAATATGGAGTTCCTATCGGTAGGTTTACGATAAATCGTCGTATACCAGTCTGTGATGTCACGATGTATTTCAACATCAAGGTAGTGGACGCATTTATCACTGTATTCCCAGGTGAACTGGATACGTTCATTAACGTTATTCCAAGACTCAAGAAAGGTGGTAAGGGTTTCAGTAGAGCCTGCCCATAGCAGGAAAATGTCATCTATGTACCGAAGGTACATTTTTCCATGTAGTAGCCAGTCATTTTGAGATAGAATATGAGACTCTTCAAACACTTGCATATAGATATTAGCATAACAAGGAGCTGCCGAATTTCCCATGGCAGTCCCGTTCAGTTGGAGTACCCATTTGTCTTGTACGTTGAAGTAGCTATGATATAAGGTGTACATAGTCAATTGCATCAGAAAGACTTGTAGGTCTTGATCCAAATTGGAAGTCATCAGTGTTTGTTCAATCGCTTCCATCCCTCCATCATGGGGGATGGAGGTATAGAGTGAACATACGTCCACCGTACACATAGTCAACTCGGTGTTTCTGAGGGTATTCATAATCGGTTCAAGTTTGACAAGAAAGTCTGTGGTATCACGTACATGTGACTTTGATTTCAGAACAAATGGTTGTAAATACTTATCCAGAAATTTACCCGTATTCTCATGGATGCTGCCTCTGGTAGACACAATTGGACGGAATGGAGGTTGGGTCGCATGCTTATGCATCTTTGGGAGCATATACATCGTGGGAGGTTTAGGGTTGATGGGAGTGAGATATCTTCTCGTCCTGTCGTCAATGGTGCCATTGTCAAAAGATGTATTGATAATTTCAATCAGTTTCTTTGAGAACTCTAAGGTAGGGTCTCCAGGTAGAAAATCATATACATTAGAATCATTAATGTGAGCCTCAATGTTTCGTTGGTAAAAGGCGGTATCCATAACCACTAATGCTCCACCTTTATCAGCATTCATGCAAGTAATCATAGGGTTATCCGCGAGATTCTTTAATATATCCCTTTCTTTTTTGGACCAGTTGCCATGTTTCACATGGGATAGGAAAGGTAAATGAGCTATTTCTTGTCTCACTAGATTCTCAAAGGCATCAATAATTTTGTGGCTCTGGGGAGCCAAAAAGGTACTATGCGGTCGGAGACCTCTCAGCATATCATCATCAAGTTTAGGCGTCTGGCAAATGTTCTCAAAGTAATGTCTCAAACGGATATTGCGTATCAGTTTGAAAGTACTGACTTCCAATTCCAAAGTGTTGGACGAAGTGGTTGGCACGAAGGATTGACCCTTTTGTAGTGTTTTGATTTCCAGAGTCGACAATGTGGTAGCCGAAATATTGATGACCACATTGTCATCTGGTTTTATTTCCGTCTGTTGTTTCTCTTGGGTTTGGTTACGGGTAAGTTTTTTCCGGTTACCTCGGCGGGTTTTTCCCCCCCGGGGTCTCTTTGTTGTTGGCCCGGTTCTAAAAAATGAACCGCAGATTCAGTGGAGGTACTGGGTGTCTGAGCATCTACATCAGATGTCTCTCGGGTAGGACGATTTCTGTTTTCATCCTCAGAAGAAGAGGTCTCATTCCCTGAGAACGGATTATAGACTTTGTTAGGACGTCGGCGGGCATACACCTCTGCCCAGGTGTACACCTCGCCGAGCTTGTAGTCTATAGTGTCTCTTTTAAATTTCCGCAGTTTCCTCTCTTGTGTCTCCCTGGTGTGTTTTTCAATTTGAGACTGTAAATCTTCAAGCATCTTGGTAAATTCCTCGATTGGCATGGCTTCGTCCAGCTCCTTCTTTATGCTAGTGATCTCTTGTGCTAGTTCTTCTAGTGTCTTAGAAAGTTCCTCGACGATCAAGAGGATCAAGTCGAGGGAGCATTTATTGAGGATAGAGTACCAACGCTCAACAAATTTAACATTGTTCTTACATAGTAATGGTTTAAGCGGGACTCTTAAGCCCCGAGGGATCCTTTGTGCCCGATGGTACCGAATTAAGGTGCTGGCATGTAGTTTTTGGTTAGATTGTTTCCTTCGCAAGTATAATAATTGTCGGATGTTGCTCTCCGCACTTCGGGTGTTGCCCGTAGATGAGATATCATCTTGTATAAGCCCATAGATCTTGTCTGCATCTGCTGTTGTGAAAGCAAATGTACTCGCTTTCAAGTCGGTCATGCCAGAGACCGCGTCGAAATTCATAATCAGAGCGTGCTGAGAACCAGTGGCAGAAAATAAGTATGAACAATCAAAGCGTGGGTACTCGCACAGCTGAAAGTAAATCGGGTAATGTCTTTTGAACCCTGAGTGTGCAACAGAGGAAACACTGTCTGCTCTAACAGTGTGAAAACCAAGGTACTAATGCAAGGCTCCCTCAATGGAGTGAGCACCTCCGTGCACTACTTGAAGACCATTGGTCTAATTCCATATAAATCAAAAAATATCAAATGTTAATGCCAAACGTAGTTTTTAAACAGCTGTCACATTTTATTCATGTGTGACCGATGAAAATCCATGAATTTATCCACAAAATAAACTGCATTCCCTGGGTGAATGAGTTGCAATCATTAAATTATTGCACATCACATTATGCATCCCAATGCATTTCGGGACCAGCCCTTCCTCAGGGGACAGATCTAAGGAAACAATCCAAATGAAAACGTTTCAATATCCTATACCGATAACTCCTAACTTGAAAGCATATATCTCACAAACTACATTATACTGTGTATTCATACACGTAAATAAAATACGTCATGTGAAACAATAACGTTATCATGAATGCATATATAAACATGCTGAATAAACGTGCTAATGCTGATAACAATAAAGCTGGACATAATTGTAACCAAACTAAGTTCGCCACAAACAAGAGTGAAAGTGCAGGTGCTCGAAATATCCCACAGTGAACATGCTCCGTTTTCAGGAGAAAAATGTGTGTTACAAACAAATGTAACCAGTACGTTTAAAATACCCTCGTGCAATACAGTCTGTGCCTGTCAACAGACAGGGGCTGAATAACAATCCCCCACTCGGTACTTACAGATTGCGGATGAACAAGCGACTCAGCAAGGAGTCGTCAAGAGCGGTGAATCGTCAAGAGTGTAAGAGCGTGAGTGCTCCTTAAGTCAAAGGTCCGTGAAAAATGCATGCAAGAAAGAAACGAAGGACTACCCCATGTGCTGCAAACACCAGTCATCACCATATTAGCGGCCATCTTAGAGTGGTGAAATAAACATAGAAGCACAAAACAATAAAAACACGCAAAAATGATGGATCAATCAACATGTAAAAGAACGAATCTGTAACAAACATATAGATACAAACTCCAGTACAGCTCTACTGAAACCCTTACCACCTTTCTTGAGTCTTGGAATAACGTTAATGAACGTATCCAGTTCACCTGGGAATACAGTGATAAATGCGTCCACTACCTTGATGTTGAAATACATCGTGACATCACAGACTGGTATACGACGATTTATCGTAAACCTACCGATAGGAACTCCATATTACACTACAGCAGTTTTCATCGACCTGGCCTTAAAAACAATTTACCTTATGCACAACTGTTAAGAGTGAAACGCATAGTGTCTAAAGAACAGGAATGTAAACAAGCCCTCAGAAACACATTGGAACGTTTGAAAGCACGGGGCTATCCCACACCCATCTTGGATCTAGCCATGCAGCGAACTGACAAATGTGTGAGAGCACAACTTTTGAAATCCAAACCAAAAAAAACTTCAGACAGAATGGTGGTTGTCTCGAAATATTCTAAACTGTCGAATCAGTTTCAACACATCATTCGGAAACATTGGCCCATCCTTGTTATGGAACCTGATTTCAACGGTTTGTTTAACCAACCACCCATGTTTGCATTCACTAGAGGCCGCAATGTCAAGGAGTTATTGAACCACCCAACAGCAACTTCATCCTCGCTTATTTACAATGGTCTAAAGCCCTGCTACAATTGTAGTAACTGTGGGAATTGTATCCCAGGCAACAAAACGACTCATCCTTTGAAGGGACATACCATAAAACTGAAAGTCAATGCCACGTGCAATAGCAGCAATGTCATCTATATGCTTAAATGCCCTTGTGGCAAGTGCTATATTGGTCACACGGAGAGAAAGATTCGAGTACGAATCTTGGAACATAAAAGCAATATACGCACACAAAACATGAAATCCAGTGTGGCTACTCATTTTTTGGAACACAGACATAGTGTGGCGCAATTGAAGTTTCTAATTCTTGAGCAGGTTAAAATCACCAGCAACAACAAGAACACTCTATTGAAAAGAGAGAACTTTTGGATCCGCTTTATGTCCACCATGGCACCGAACGGTCTCAATGACCGCATGGAATTTTTGTGTTATCTTTAAATATATCTTTGCTTAACTCTGTATCTACATGTCTTTTATATGTTTATCTGTCGATGCACCTATTATTTCTGCATGTTTTCACATCAGCTTTATATGTGTACTGGAGTTTGTATCTATATGTTTGTTACAGATTCGTTCTTTTACATGTTGATTGATCCATCATTTTTGCGTGTTTTTATTGTTTTGTGCTTCTATGTTTATTTCACCACTCTAAGATGGCCGCTAATATGGTGATGACTGGTGTTTGCAGCACATGGGGTAGTCCTTCGTTTCTTTCTTGCATGCATTTTTCACGGACCTTTGACTTAAGGAGCACTCACGCTCTTACACTCTTGACGATTCACCGCTCTTGACGACTCCTTGCTGAGTCGCTTGTTCATCCGCAATCTGTAAGTACCGAGTGGGGGATTGTTATTCAGCCCCTGTCTGTTGACAGGCACAGACTGTATTGCACGAGGGTATTTTAAACGTACTGGTTACATTTGTTTGTAACACACATTTTTCTCCTGAAAACGGAGCATGTTCACTGTGGGATATTTCGAGCACCTGCACTTTCACTCTTGTTTGTGGCGAACTTAGTTTGGTTACAATTATGTCCAGCTTTATTGTTATCAGCATTAGCACGTTTATTCAGCATGTTTATATATGCATTCATGATAACGTTATTGTTTCACATGACGTATTTTATTTTATTCACGTGTATGAATACACAGTATAATGTAGTTTGTGAGATATATGCTTTCAAGTTAGGAGTTATCGGTATAGGATATTGAAACGTTTTCATTTGGATTGTTTCCTTAGATCTGTCCCCTGAGGAAGGGCTGGTCCCGAAATGCATTGGGATGCATAATGTGATGTGCAATAATTTAATGATTGCAACTCATTCACCCAGGGAATGCAGTTTATTTTGTGGATAAATTCATGGATTTTCATCGGTCACACATGAATAAAATGTGACAGCTGTTTAAAAACTACGTTTGGCATTAACATTTGATATTTTTTGATTTATATGGAATTAGACCAATGGTCTTCAAGTAGTGCACGGAGGTGCTCACTCCATTGAGGGAGCCTTGCATTAGTACCTTGGTTTTCACACTGTTAGAGCAGACAGTGTTTCCTCTGTTGCACACTCAGGGTTCAAAAGACATTACCCGATTTACTTTCAGCTGTGCGAGTACCCACGCTTTGATTGGTGATACATTATGCACACTACATTTGGTCATATTAATATCAACCATACATTACCAGGTAGCCTTGTGTGACTGAGCCTACCAGGCCCCCGTAGAAGAATTTGAAAAGGACGGACCCTTTATCAGGTTATGGGTTCCTCAGACCGCCCTACGGTCGGTATCTAAAAAATGAATGTGATTAGGTTAAGTAAGCATTAAGGTTAATACCTCAAATACCTGGTATTCTGCCCCTTCACCCTTAGCAATTCATAAATCGAGGTTGATATTAATATGAACAAATGTAGTGTGCATAATGTATCACCTCCATTCGAGACACAGTGAGTACATGTATGTGTATGTGTGTTTTTATTCTATGTATCACCACAGGTAAAATGAAGGGAGAATAAAGACGTGCTGGATTCACGCTGACCCAACAACAAAAAAACCCTGATGAAATCGCCGGTAAAGTATTCTATGGCGATGAAACATGTTGGTTACTTTTAATCAGAACGGGCATACAGCATAGAATAAAGTTACAGTGGCTAGTATAGCTCAGCTCTTTTTATGGTGGTGGGACCAAACCTCGAACACAGGAGGTTGGGTGTACCGCTATTGGGTCACATACACGGATAACACACAGAGTTTTTTCTTTTGCACAGCCTTTACCCCTGTTTAGTTTCAGGTTGGCAGCTGCTGATAACGTGAGGATCCAGGCGAGTACCAGTCTGCCATATCCTCCCCCGGGTGTTGCTCCCGTAAGGCGCTGCCAACCTCCCCTCCCCCTTTTTTTTTCACTAGAGAAGGATAGAGAGAGGTGTAAGATTAACACATGGATTACATGCATACACATACCTTGATATTAGATTACCAGCTATTTTTCTAAAAGTGTGACTGTCATTAGCACTAACAGACAGAAGGCTGTAACATACCCTCTGTTCAGTTAAACACATTTGCCAAATAACCAGGGGTTCTCAGCCCCATAATAAATAGGGACAGTCATATGAGAGTTTTTGATGTAGTGAGTGGGGGCGGCCTGTTTAAATCCCTGTCCTATCCCCCTCAGGTCCCTTGTTGTTTATAGCTTCTGTAACTCACGAAAAGAAAAGGGAATCAAGCGTGGACATTTTACAAGGGTACTGCAAATAACAGCCCTAAACAGAAATGTTTAGACACCTTTTTTGCTGGCATCCCTTAAGACAGTGGGATAGATATAGATATGTGGCTTGAACACCTTCCTAGTTATAAGCACGTCACACGTTTGAACTATGACGCAGCCAAATGACTTTCACTTTGCCACAGTGGCATTCATAGTAACCCCATGAATGTGGAGGTATCTGCATAGTCCTGTGCCAGATGCTTTCTCCAGTATACAAACATAAGACTGGCCCTTTTCGTTGGCACTTCTTCCTTGTAGTCACAACAAATATATTTATTATTAGGGCATACTTGAAAAAAGCTTCCAGTGACTGAGATGCTAAGTTGTTCTTCTTAAATTCTATCAGTGACTTAAATGTTAAGTAGTTCTTTTTACATTTTCTCCTGTGGTGCCCTGTTGCGCAGATGTGGGAAGCCACCAGTCAAACTGGCGGAAGCATTGTTTTGTTATTACATTTTAGTGGTGTTTTGTTTAGTGTGACGGATATCGGCGGCGGGGGCACTCGGGAGTTGGGCCGGAGGCGGCCACAGGCTGACTTAGTGCATGGCGTGAAGCGATTAATCTAGCGGTGTTTAGTTGCCTTAGACGTAGGGTACTGCAGGGTACCTGCGTGGACATGCTCCAGCCCTTGATAGGCCCGGGATGGATTCTTACGCCTGTGGCTGAGGAGCGAGGGGTCCCAGAGATAACCCGGGTGAGTTCCCACTGGTGATTGGGAAAGACAAGCCCCTCAGAGGAGTGCAAACTAACAAGATCATGCAGTACACGGTGCCGGGCCCAACTACGGCGGAGCGCTTTAGACCGGACCCCGAACACGGATCGCATCAGGGATCGGCGGCCTGCGACAAGGCTGACATTCTGGAGGCCATACAAGAATCGCGAGTGGCGTTGGAGTCCAAAATGGATAGTATGGCCATGGATATAAACCATCTGCGCCTGGACCTAAGGAAGGTGGCGGACCGAGTTACTACTACAGAGGGGGACCTAGACTCCTTATGGAATGAAGTCCAGCAATTACAGGTGACAGTGTCCTCACTAAAGGAGCACACCTCTCGTCTTGAAGACAGGGCAGAAGACGCAGAGGGGCGATCAAGGAGAAACGACCTCTGATTTTTGGGCTTCCTGGAAAAGGCGCATGGTCCAGCGGTGGACCTATTTCTGGAGGAATGGATTGGCTCCGCCCTTCCGGGCCTCAGGCTTTCTAAGATGTTCACAGTGAAGAGGGCCCAGCTCTCCGTCCGTCCCCCTCCCCCCTGAAACCGGGATCACCACCTAGAGCTCTGATTGCTCGTTTGTTCATTTTAGGGATCGGGACATGATCCTTCAGTTTATCCGCACAAACGGTCTCCCTAGGTTTGAGAACTGTGATATCCATGTATACCCGGACAACACCAAAAAGGTACAAGACTTGCGGAACGACTTCCTGGGAGTCAAATGGAGATTGAGGAACCTCAATGTGAAATACAGCTTAATGTTTCCGGCTCGGCTCAGAGTACAATATGCGGACAGAGTCCACTTGTTCAGCGTCCCGCAAGAGGCCACGTACTGGATGGACTCGATGCCCCTGGATAGACAGGACCAGCACCAAGGATGGCAAGAACCGAGGAGAAGAAGTGGTTGACAACGGAATCCGCATCGCCACACTTGAGAACAGCGACCCAGGTCACAAGAGGTATCGGACGGAGGTCGAATCATGGTGTTGCCGGACGGCACCCTATGAGAAGAGGGGGGAAATACCAACACAAAACCAGTTCTCCCCTTTGTGTCTTGTCCAAGAAACTCAATTGGAACCGGAGGGCACTACCGGCCCAGTCGATGGAGGCTCCTGAGACACTCGAGGGTCAATAAAGAGACTGAAGTGCTGGGGGTAACGGTAAGTGGAACTGTAAGTACGGACCTCGACCGTGTTGGGGTTTGACTCTGATGCAGTGCGTTTGCGGAGGGGCTCCAGCCCAAGGGACTATAAGGGGGTTGGGAACGTTGATTTTGGGGTGGGTTACTATTCCGCCAAACTGCAGTTCAAACACATCAACTGTAGTGCGCTGAGGCGGCCAGGCTAGACCGCTGGTTGGGCAGGGTCGCGCGGCGCCAGGCAGCTTGGCTGTATACCAGGAACTGAGGGTTTTTGCTGACGTCCTGTTGACTGTCGTTGTTGCTTACTAAGTTGCGGGGTGAATCTGAGGGGAGGGTGGCAATTGTAGGGCGGAGTCCTGAGTCCTCAGACCTGGGTTGGGTGTGAGAATGATGTACTACTGCCTAAGGGTGGCGGGAGTTCACATGTTATGCAGTTTTATTTTGGAAATGTTTGAAGCCGGGTCTCCAGAGGGTCTGGGAGCTTTCAACGGAGGAGTCCCAACACAACACTTTTTGGTTTCTGCCGCTCATACGACGGGTATCATGGGATCGTAGGATATTCGACTCATGCCAGGCAATCAACAAACCTATAAACTTATAACATGGAATGTTAAGTGGCTCAATAACATGGTCAAACGGATTAGGGTAGCGACGTATCTTAGACGGTACAAGATAAGTATAGCCTTTCTGCAAGAGACTCACCTTTGGGTGTCCAACGTCGGTGGAGGGGCCAGTTTTTTGCGACTTCTTACTCGGGGTATGCTAGAGGGTCGCTTATATGGGTGTTGCCAGGAGTCCCCTTTAAGGATGTAAAATGTAGTCCAGATTGACAGACGATATGTGGTGGTTAGGGGACACTGGATGGGCGCCACGTGTGCTTAGTCAACATATACGCTCCGAATAAGGACGATCAGGAATTTTTGGGTAAGGTCCTGGAACAGTTAGACCTGGCACCAGATGCTGACCTGATTATCTCAGAAGACTTTGTGCCCTTGATGGAGAGCTAGATAAGCACCCCCGAAAGCAGAAGCTAAGCCTAAAACACGAGAAGCTATGCTCCAGATGCTTAGCAACTATCATTTGCTGGATATATGGCTGCACCGTAACCCTGGCTGTTGAGTGTACTCGTGTCACACACCAGCAGCTAACACACACAGCAGACTGGACTATTTCTTTATACAGAAGGTGGCAGCCAATCGGATAGCAGAGATGCAATGCCTGGCCCGCTATCTGTCCGATCACTCGCCCCTGCTGATAGCATACACTCTGGGCCGACCACGTTCCAAAATACTGCTATGGAGACTTAACACTGAGGCTTTAATGGACCCGGTTTATAAGGAGACTATAACGACAGGGTTAGATGACTATTTTGAAGTGAATTGGAATACGGCCAGCTCGAGGGCGCTTGAATGGGACGCGATGAAGGCGGTGATGTGGGTGGGGGGTGTGTGTGTCCACGGAGGTGGGGGTGAGGAGAGTGCTAGAGCGGGATTTACAATGTCAGGAGGAACGCTTAGGGGTCCTACAAACCGAGCTTCCCACAGACCCGGAGGGGCTGGCTAAATGGGCAGAACAACAGCGGAAGATAGGGGACATCTGGGAGTCACTGGGCAAATATAATAGAACCACGAGTTGACGCCGATGGTATACAGAGGTAGATATGGCCGGACGCCTACTGGCGCGCTTGATCAGAATGGAGACAGCCTCCCCCGATACTGGCCCTTAAAACGGATCAGGGTCGAATGGTTTATAAACCACACGAGATTAATATGGCATCTACAGTACACCTACATAAGATATATTTCGAGCCCCAGCCCCATACCGCCCGGGGCTATGGAAGCCTACCTTGCCAAGGTGGACCTACCTTGCCTCGACCCAGAGAGTCAGGATTCCCTTAGGGCTCCTTTTCAAGGGCGGGGATCGCTCACCTGAAAACAGCTAAATCCCCCGGGATGGACCGCCTGACGGAGGAGCCATACAAAGAATATGGGGGAGCCCTGGTCCCTAAGCTCATGGAAATAGTTCTGGAAACCAAATTCCATGCGAGAAGCGCTGATTGTGATGATCCCCAAGCCTGCTCCCCAACTCCTACAGGCCAATATCTATGCTAAACGTAGATCTTAAAATCATTAGTCAGGTACTGGCAAATAGATTACTTCCGTATCTCAGGCAGCTGGTGCATGATGACCGGTCAGATTTTATACCAGGGAGGAATGCTCTGCGGAACATCCGCCATCTCGCCCACGTTATGCAATCACTGGGGGGCAGGGCCCAATGGAGTACCTTGGCATTTTGGGAAATCGAACAAGCGTTCGACTCAATGAGATGGGAATATTTATGGCAGGTACTTCTAAAAATGGGGATAGGTGAAGGGTTCGTGAATTGGGTGAGACTCCTCTATTCTCAGCCTGGTAGATAGCTCGGATGCAGTGCCAATAGCAGAGGGACACATCAGGGGTGTCCGCTCTCCCCTTGTTGTTCGCCCTGGCATTGGAACCATTAGTGTGTCATCTCCGTGGGGTTCTCCAGGGGCAGGGCATCCGTGTCTGGACCATAGACCATATTGTATCATTGCACGCTGATGATGCGCTGGTGTACTTGCAGGAGCCTGCCCAATTGCTTCCGATATTGCTGGCGGCTCTAGATCAGTTTGCCAAGGCCTCCAGACTCTACGTTAATAATACAAAATCACAATTATATACAATTGGGTCAGAGACAGAGAGGGGCGGAGTCCAACACCGAGAGATGGGCCTCCCGTGGGTGCCAGATACGCTGCTATATCTCGGGATCTGGATAAGTCTGGAACACACTCAAACTTTCACTGATTGGGAAGATGGCCTTAATAAAAATGGTGGTGCTGCCCGATGCCTCTTCACTATGCAGGGCTCCTTCTTTGAACTCCCGCATCAGGTATTCAAAGACCTTGACGCAATGCTCCTACAATTGCTTTGGAACGGGAAACGCTGTTGGGTCAGCCTAGAAGTTATGAAACGCACATGGGGGTAAGGGAGATTTGGAAATCCCTGACCTAGAACTTTATTATTTTGCATCGCAACTACAGCACTCCATAGCATGGTTAGATACAGATCCTTCCTGGGAAAGATCACTACTAGCGGACACATATGGAGATCGACAGTTGGGCACGCTCCTCTGGCAAACGAGAGGGCGACAGGAGCAGTGTCCCCATTGGGCAGATTACTCGCTGCCATATGGAACAGGGTGATCAGGAGACTTATTCAGGCATGCCCATTTGTCCCAGAGGCAGACTTCTGGCTTATGCCACCCTTCGCACTCATACAGCGAGTCATGTCCACTGAGAAATGGAAGATGGGAGGTTGTCTCATGTTGTCGGACCTTTACCCGGAACAAAGGTTTATAACCTATCAGGAATCGGTAGATACTTTTGGCTTGGGATCGGGGCAATTTTTGCAACATACCAAAATAGCGGCAACAGCAGGGCACTTATGGCCTATGTTCCCGGACGCCCCTTGCCACACACATACCCTAGTCACGATAATTGCCATGGCGGGAGGGCGTAAACTTGTAACACACCTATACAGGGCGCTAAGGGAAGATAAAAAATACTGACCTCTCAAAGTAGAAGAGAAGTGACAGGTGGCAAGTCCACAGGAGAGTACGCCACGAGATTGGGAAAAATGAATGAAGGTGTACGCAAGGGGGCGGTGTGCAACAGGTTTAAACAGATGCACTAAATATAGTTCACATGACCTACCTCTTGCCCTAGCGGATTTTTTGCATATGGTCTGGACGTGTCCGGCGATTCAGGTATACTGGGCGACGATCCTAGAGGACCTGAGCAAAATAACTAGGTGGAAGATTGCATAAGAGGTGCGTCCTTGTCTTCTCGGTTTACTTCCCCAAGTCCCTAAACGCAAAACAAGCAGCAGGTTCCTGGTTTTGGATCTTGTGAGAGCTAGGCGGTGCATAGCGTTCCACTGGCTAACGCAACGATGTCCACAGATAGCGAAATGGAAAACCGATTTGCGAGAATGGGCACTGGCGGAGGAGGGGCACATGCGTAGCACTAGAAGAGATGTCACACTCCCAGAAGTATTGTTGGCGTGGGGGTTAATGATCCAGGAGATAGAGGGAAGCTACTCATATTCTACACAGGCATCGTTAGAGGAGGATCGTCACAGGGGGATTGAGTCCCACAGACAAGATGGGAGGATTCCCTTGACTAATTTTAGGATAGATGGACCTCTAGGTAGTTGGCCTGGTTGGGCCCGGTAGAGTGGAGGGGTTGGGAGGGGGGGTCTGTTCAGTTACAAGTTTTAACTTACTATGTGTGAAAAAGTTCTAACAACTGTCGGTTAGGAAAGTATCTTCATGGGCAGCTTAGATCAAAATTTCTCCTTGAATGGAAACGGCAATGTCCACTGTTAATGGTTTGTCGATGAGATATAACTGTATATGCACATGGATTGTACCTTGAAACTATAATAAAGTAAAAAAAAAAATGAGGTGGTCAGCCTGTCCAGCGTTTGGATGTTTTGCATTGGAATGTTGTTGATGTTGAGAGGATGAGGTAGGAAATGAGGCTTATGGAGTGTGTTGGCTGGGTAATGTGTTTATATCACATTGAATGTGCCAATGAGGTTGAGAAGTTATCTTGTTTTTTTAGCCTTGTATATTTTGAGAGTTTTACGTCACCCAAGAATATGGTGTGTTCATGTTGGGTGCATGAGGTGGAAAGGAGATCCAGGAATTCATCAATGAAATTTTTGTTTTGCCCAGGAGGCCTGTAGTGGCGGTCTGCATTGAGTTGGAAGTCCGTATAGGGAGCTCCATGGAGTTGAGTGCTGCTAGCAGGGAAGGCTTATGGATAATAACAAATCCTCCTCCCTTTTTTTGTGCCCGGTCCTTTCGATGGATGCTGCAGCCTATGGGATGTGCAATGATGTTGGGATGAACCATGTTTCTGTGATGAAGAAGGTGTCATGGTTCGTATAGGTGCAGAGATCTGGAGTGTGTGTTAATGAGCTTACGTTGGAATGTGTGTGGTAGTTAGTGGAATGTGTTCAAGGTACACTTTGTGTTATGAGGATGCTTTGGGAGTGTATCCGGGTGCAGTTGTGAGGATTGGCAGTATGGGTTGCGAATTGAGACACCTTTATATTTTACCATATAGGTTTCAGTGAAACGTGGGTTTTCGCCCACGGCCCTGTCTTGTCCAAACAGGCAACAACCATGTCTAACCTTACCTGGGGCGCCCAAGTGGTGGGAAGCTCTGCTGAGTTGATTGAAGTAGGCAGAAGACAGGTAGTGATGTCACTTGCTGCACAGATGAATGCTAAGAAATGCAGGGATGTCACTTCTATGGAGATGGATGATGTGAGACTGTCTTGTCAGGGAAGGTTTTGCTTGCGATTGGCTTGTGGCTTTCCGAAAGAGAACGTGGGTGCTTGAAAACTGTATACAATGTTTGGTAACTCCTCCTCCTTTTTTTAGTGCAGGGAATCTCTTTGCAAATAACTGTATACACGCACATTTATAAATGTGTTTGTGTGTGTATATATGTGTTAATATTTATTTTATTCATTTTTTATGTTTCTCCTGTTGTAACCTAAAAGTAGACTGAATTTTATATGCATTTGTGTTTTCACATTTTATCTGTATTTATACATGTTTGTTTTGTGTTTTTTGTAAAACTGTTTAAATGTCCATTCTGTCAGTCTGAAACGGCATTAGCCTGGTAGTCTTGATTGATAGTATTAAGAAGCCAGGAAATGTAGATCCATATTCTTTTGTTTTCAAAAGTAAACCTAGCCCATGGCATAGATGATTTCTGCTAGTAAAAATGAAAAACCGATGGCTTTTCTTATGAGTCACCCTACTTGTATTTAGCTCATGTAAGGACCAATAGTAGATAGCAGCATCACCATTTCTGGTTTCATGTTGTAACCTGCTGTGGTAGGTAGGTGTTTTGAATACTCTGCTTACCATGCATGCTGTACTTCTCCCCCTGCAAAAATGAGCTGATGCCAGATTTGAGGGTAGGCAAGTTGATGCTCCCACATCCATGTGCTGTCCGATGACTTCATCTTGAGTCTGCCTTATAATTAGGCACTAGTCTGCTGTGTTAAAGGGTAGCCATTTTTTATCAAAGATTGGGCATTTCAATTTTGAAGCACTTGCGAAATGGTCTTATCACAGATGTGTGCTAACATTCAGGTACCCTAAGTAGCTTTAATCCAGTTATTGATACTTGACCTGGCCAACCATCCATATCCATATCCATCCATACTAATATTATAAAGAGAGAGCCCAAACCTTTGAGGCGGGTAAGCTCCGGAACCACAGCACCAACCTAACACCCAATACAGCGTTGGAAAGGAGAGTCTCAGCAGATGGACATAGGCTATACACCAGCCCAACATATACATTAGAAGGGAAAAAGAATGTTTGGGACATAGTAGTCAGTTGTGGGTGTGTGCGTTCTGCTGTAAAGCGATGGGCGTGTGCATACAGCGATGGGCGTGTGCATTCGGCAAAAGCCTGCGGTATTATACAGCTTGCGATAAGTGTTCTGTGTGGGACTAGCATTCTAACACGAGTGGGCGTGTCCTTCAGCATTGTTGTGGGCGTGTGCCGTCGGAGACGCCGGAAGCATTCAGAAGCAGGAGTTGTGGCGTTTGCCGTTGACGCGATGTGGGGCGTCTAAGTGCACCGCGCCGTGTTTGGGGAGTGCGTGCATTTTGCGGCGATCGGGGCATCGGCTGGAGCGGACACACACGTTCGCATATTGCAGCAAGGACAACAAACAGAAGAGCACACGCTCCCCTTCAGCGGTACCGAACGAGGGCTTCTGAGCGGACGCACAGGCAAGTTTTGAAATAAATTTGCCTTGCCTATTACAACCATTGCAGACATTCTATTTCATCCCCGGACAACGTCGGGGCGGGCCGCTAGTATACGATATATGCATAGTGTTCTCTTGGTTCAATCTTTAATGTCCAGCTGTCAGTTCACCTACTCCCTACCTATCCTCTCAACATTTATCACATTCTACAGTGTAGTTGGAAGACCCATGTTCCTTTGTAAAGTATGCAACTGGTGTGATGCAGTACAGGACCGCATAGATACAGTGATTGTGGAATTGTTCGCTGATGTAAAAATATGGAGAATTAATTTTCAAAGTAGTTTATATCGCTAGATTTTCACCTTTTGAGCGCTACAATGCAGAACTGTTTTCTCTAAAAGGTTTTAGCTAGTCAGTTTTATTCAGAAAGTAAAATGGACATGTCTTTCGTATTAATACCAACACAGCCTTATGAGGCCTGTAGGGGAGAGGCAATGAATGCACTTATTTATAGTATTAGAGAGAAGTGTAAAAAAATGAATTAATCCGCACTGGAAACAGTAGAGTCCTGAGGTAATGTGGCTGTCCCTCAGCCATCCTCTAGCTCTGTAGTCCCATAGATCTTGCAACTAGTGCTGTTCATTAGTGATAGACAGGGCCACTGCAATTATGCAGCGGGGAAGGGCCAAATTATGAGGCAGGGTTAAGTAAAATATGCAGCAAGAAAAGGCAAATTAGCAACGCAATGCAGCACATTTTGTGATACTAATAGTTCCTTTGTTTGTTATTTCTACCCTTGCTAACACTGGGCGTTGGTTACACTTCATTAGTACCAGTTTAATACACAAATACAGTAATAAGCAACCGAAAGGTGGCCATTCAATCTTAGCAAAGGGCCATCCACTGTGCATCAATATGTGTAGCTGTATTTTCAGTAACTTTTGAACCGTTTGAGCTAGAACCTGTGTTTTGTTGTTTTTTATTCTGGAGATTATGCAGCAGATGATGGATTATGTGGCAAATTTAAAATTATGCGAAAATCGCAGCAGCTGCATAATTGCAGTGGCCCAGGTGATGGAAAGGTAGATTACCTGTTCTGTGATCAGTGTCCTGTTGGGACCAAACCTATGTAGTCATTGGTCAGGTTAATCAAGTCAAGTCAAAGATCTTTATTCGGATTTAAGAAATATCCATAAAAGTACATGTAAATCGCAACAATTATCCAAAACACATAATACGACAATCATTTAAAAGCTAATAAAAGAAATGATGACATAATACCCATCGATGTATATTACATAAAGTGCAAATAACGGCATAGATGATGATTTCAGATAATATTTAGGGCTCACAATAAGATACACAACAGTTAAGAACAATGCGGAATTAATGGCTATAATATGTGCAAATACAACTACTTGTGCAAAATAAGCAATGTGCAAACTAGGCAGAAAATAGTGCAAAACTTTTCAATCCGTGTTCAATGATACTGCAGCTTTAAGAAAGCAACTGACTCTTAAGATTACTTCGTCATAGCTTAGCATCAGTAAGTCTCCAAGGGCTAGGTTAAAATCCATTTGGGCAGTCTTACGAAAATATGGGATTAAAAAATGTTTAGTATATTTTACATAGAAGCCACAAAAAACATAAAATGTAAAAGGCTTTGTTTCCCGCCATGGTTACAGGGACAGTTTAGATTTTCTAAGTTTCTGTTAAAGCCTAACGGGAAGCATAATAGGTTTTTAATGCTCCCATCCCTAAACCCATCCCTAAACCGGAACAGCAGGCTCCTGTTCCATTTACTCAACTTTCTACACAGGTAGCCTTGGGGCATGTCATGGGACCTGTCACTTGGCGCCAAGAGGGTTATGTACCTTATAATCGCCCGTTTTACAAGCTCTGTCTTTTCCCTCTCATTGTTATAAAGTTTCTACAGAGCCTTTTTTACTAAGTTCTTGTGTGTGCAGTCTATTGTATGGGGAGATGTAAATAAATGCCCCTGCTCCACACTAGCTAGACTTTTTTCCACCGCCCTAAGCCATGGTATGTGACTGGCCCGCTCACTTTTTAGGCAGTCCAAAATAATGTCACGGGTCAATGACGCAGCTGAATTCAACCATATTTTCAGCCAAAACAGGGCGGGTCTAGATCTTATAAAATCCTCTGTATGCTTGAGGTCCAATTCTCGGTGACACACGAAAGTAGGAGCAGAAATAACCCCCCCCAAAAGCTTCCTACAGAACCTATTCTCCTCAGTCTGTATATTAGTACAGTTTGCGTATCCCCACACCTCAGCGCCATAGGTTCCTGTGGGCAAGCATTGGGTCTTGTAAATTTGTAACAATGATATAATAACCTCAGCATGTTTAGGTTGACGGAGGGAGGTTACAGAGTTAATAGCTTTGCCCAATTTATTTCTCCCCCGGGCAACATGAGGTTGCCATGAGCCAGAATCGGTGAACAACAGGCCTAAATATGGGAGAGTGCTTGTGCTTTTTAAAACATTATTCCCTGTCAGAATTTGATTAATCTTATGTTTGTTTGGGCCGCAGCACATTATAAATGATTTATTAAAATTTGTGCAAAGGCCAAGATCTGCCATATACGTAACAAATCCTGAAATTAAAATTCGCAGTGCATTGGGTGTGCGGCCCATAAGGACCGCATCGTCCGCGTAAAGGAGGGCGGGAAGTGGTCTACCGTTTACTTGCGGGACATCACTTGTTAATTTACACACAAAACTGCTTAATTCATTTATGTACAAAATAAAAAGCAAGGGGGCCAGAACGCAGCCCTGTCTGACCCCCCCCCTGCCAATAAAAATATCACTGGAGACTTCACCGACATTATTCAATCGGACACGGGCTCTCAGATCACTGTGTTGATGGGCCAAAAAGTAAACCAAAGATTCATCTAAACCATAATTCAACAAAACTGACCATAAACGGGAACGATTAACAAAATCAAAAGCAGAACTTAAATCCATGAAACCTAAATACAGGGGGGATTTGTTTGCGATAGTGTACTTTGCAATTAATAAATTTAAATTTAGGCATTGCTCCACAGTTCCCACGTGATTTACTGAAGCCTAACTGACATGGATGTAGGATGGCATTATCTTCTGCCCAAACTCTGATCTTGTTAAAGATGACCCTACCTAAGACCTTCAAAGTGTTGTCTATTAAAGATATCGGACGATAACAGGCAGGGTCCGATCTGTTGCCTTTTTTGAAGATAGGCACAATAGTACTATTTGACCAAGTTACTGGGGGTGAGGTGTGGGATAAATGGTTGAAGATGTTACACAGTAAAGGAGCCCAAAAGTCTGGTTCTGATTTGATTTGGTCAATAGATAAACCATCGGGCCCTGGAGCTTTATTCCCCGCACTTTCTGAGATGGCATCTTCCACCTCCGTTAGAGTGATATTCAATATAGTTAAGGATGGGGCAATACCTGCGGGATTAGGTGGAGCCTCATAGATTTTCGAAAAGTGATCCACCCACACGTCCCCTGGTATATTACAATTTATGGGAGTGATGTTTGTTCCCAGTGATCTTAAACTCTTAACTTCGCTCCAGAACCCGGAGACATCCCTCAATGACGCAAACCGCACGAGGGAGTCCTAGTGGTCTCTTAGTAACTCCTCTGATCTTATTTTAAGAGTGCGCTTATAGCTAGCCCTCAATCTCCTCACCGCGGACTGGTCCCGTGGGACCGCAGTGAGGGCAGCCCTTAGTTCCCGGTTGGCTTTAGAACATAAGGTGTCAAACCACCTTGGTTGTATATGGTTGGTGGCTAAGGCTGATTTAGAGATCTCCTTTTTAATAGCCTTACAAAGGCCCGAAAAGGCCTTGACAATAACGTGTTCGGGGCTGTCGGTGGATAGACAGACTGACACTAGTTGGTGGTACTTTTGAATGGTACGAGTTAAGACCCCCTTGTTATCTATCCCCCTACAGACCACCCTAAGTTTGTCTGTGGATGCCGCTAAGTTTTGTGCCCCGATTTCTCTCTTATTCCCCTGTTTGTTGATAGATTTAAGGCTAATTAAAATCGGGTAGTGATCGCTATAAGGAACATTAACAACCTTGGCCTTTAATGAGAGGATATAAATACATAGTCTATTGTGGTGGAGCTCCCTCGCCCCACATAGGTGGACTCTGGTTCATCAATCCCAGTGGTATTTGCCTTCTCCATAGCATTGACTAAATCGCGTAAGGCTAAATGGTCAAGCAGTTCTTCTCCTCTTTTACGGCTAGGGGTTCTTGGGTAGATGTGAGCATTGAAATCGCCTCCTATACAAATACAGTCATAATTGCCATATTTATGTCCATCAACAATTTCATCAATAAAATCAAATAATCTTATAAAATTAGCGTTGGGGTGACTTGTGAAGTCATTGTTATAAAAATGAATTAGACATAGCTTTATCCTACTAGTATATGTCATCGCCTGAAAATTCTTATCAATAACTGGTAATGTTTCAATTTTAACTCCTGCCATGATCTTGACCCAAATAGATTGTACCCACCCTGGCCATGGGCCGACCTAGTGGGGGACTATCTGATTATGACAGCTATACCCTTCTTGAAACAGGGGACTGGTACACCAGGTCTCCTGGAACATCAGGACATCGAAATTAATAACCCACTCTGTCCACTCCTTGATTTGTGTTTTTGCATTAAGACCGGCAATATTCCAACTCAGAATGGTCAGGTCGTCTGTGGATATAGGGGTATTAGTGCCCTGGGGAGATGTTGAGTGTGTAACTGGTGATACGGATACTCTTGAATCATTAGGCACCATTGCATCAAGGCGAATTGGGTATTCTACTGCGGGAACAATTATGTGTGGCTGGTCACTAGATGTTATATCAAGGAGGATAGATGGTAGTGGTCATTCAAAAGTGCTCAACTCAGATAAAACACTAAATCTATTAAACAGTGGGTATGGTGGGGGGGCTTGATTAAATGATCTCTGGGGGGGGGCCTATAAAAATAACCCAATGAAAAAGGGGTTATAACAGTTGTTGGGCCAGGGTAGATGTTATTGTTGCTAAGTATGTATTTGGCTGTACCAGGGTGATGGAAATTAATTACAATGCAATCGCCGTTAATATTCTTAAATAAGGGACGAACCCAACTTACTCGGCTTGCTGACAAAATTTCGTTTGAGATGTCATAACCTACCCCTTTATGTTTACACAGCCAATCGATACATTTGTTGTTTAGCTGGACCCAGGACTCTCCTTGGCCCTCCTTGAGCGGTGGTACGCCTGCTAAGATTAAAACATAAGGGCATGCGTCTGAGGGTAGATGAAGGGCATGTCCCTGGGATTTTGTGGGCCTAACTGCCGCAGCGAGCCCCTTATCATAAACAGGAGCTGTGTTAATTGGTGCTCAGGTTAATGTGTATTAAGTGGTTTTGTTTGGTCTACACTGATTGGTAAAATCAGAATATCTGAAGGAGATGGCATTTGTCTATTGATGTTTGCCCTCCCATATCAAGATTTCCTCAATTGAAGGTTGTTGGGATTCAGCTCTCAGTGGCAGATTTAAGCTGTTCAGAGTTTGAGATTTGCATTTGTGTTTCTGATGCTTCTAACTGGGTTCATTTATTTATTCAAGACTGTGATCTTAGGGCTCTGGTTGTTGTGTAGTGTATTGCTAATGTTTTTTAAGGCTTCCAAGGACTTTGTTCCAGTAATCTTTGTGCATGGTGCACAGGCTCTTGAATTAGCTCCTCACCTTTTCTGTTTTATGATTGAGCAATGGCCTTATTGCTTGGCGGTGTATTTGATTGAAGTCTGGTAATGGGGAGTTTAGATCTTGCTTTACCAGAAGGTTTAAACTGTGTGGTTTCGAAAGACCTATTGTAGATTTACCATGTACTTACAGGGGCTTATTGTCCACCCATTGGTTACCATTGGAAGGCTTTTTTGTCAATATTTGTCTCTTATTCAATTATTTGCTTTGTTCTATCTTTCCTATCTTCTGTTTGGCGCTCTCCATGGAGCACTGTCTCTTTACAGTCTCTTTGACTGTCTGACTTCTGTTCATGGAACCACTCACCCTCATTCTCAAACAAGCCAAAATATGCTACCACCTATATGCCGACGATACCCAACTTTACTACAAGATCAAATCCCACAATGACATCCTTCACCTCAACGACACTTTGAATAAAGTTCAAACTTGGTTCCACCTCAATCATCTCAAACTGAATCCTAAAAAACCCGAAATCATCCTTTTTAGTCCCAAGAGAAACTCTCTCCCTATTGAACTCTGGGTCAATTATATCACAGCTTTCAACTGCCCCCTCTCCACCTCTAACTCTGTCAAATCCCTAGGCATCAGCATTGATCTAAACCTGAATCTCATCCCACACATGAAAAATTCTGCCAAAAGTGCCCTTTTTCACCCTTCATCACCTCAAAAAACTGAAACCTTTTATCACAGCTGATGACTTTAAAATCGTTGTCCAATCACTTGTCATGTCAAAAATTGGCTATGGCAACGCAACACTCGCTGGCACCCCTAAAATCCACCTGGCATCGATTAAATGTGTTCTTAACCTCGCCGCCAGACTTATCGGCGATTTGTAAAAAATTTGACCACATCTCTCCTGTCCTTAAAAACCTTAACTGACTCCCAATCGAAGGAAGATCCACAAACAAGCTTGCATGTATCACGTATAAAGCCCTCCACCTAAATACACCCTCTTATCTTGCTGACAAATTACATAAAGCTGGGTGCTCTAGATCCCTTAGGAGCACTAACTCCCTTGCCCTAATCCCGCCCAAACTCAAATACAAAAAAACTCCAATCCCGTGCATTCTCTGGTAATGCGCCCACGATTTGGAACTCTCTCCCCAAAGATCTTCGCTGCAACCCCCCCTACCCTCTCTTCAAAAAAAGGCTCAAATCACTTCTTCTCAACAAATGTTGGGGCCCCTAACGTCAATGACTTGATTACTATACAGGATCCGCTCCCCTGCTATCCTCTCACCCTACCCCCTTTCTCCACCTCTCTTGCCTCCTCTCCTCCTGTTTCACATCCCCTATTTCTCTGATTCTCTATTCTCTCCATCCTCTTTTACCCTCCATTAATATGTGTACGCTGCTTATGTCGTTATATGCTACCTCCTATCCATGCAAATGTAATTTTTTGTATCTTTCATGATTATTACACACGTTGAACTATTTCTTGTATGTATACCAACCTTGTAAAGCGCTCTGATACCCCAAGGTCCAGTAGCGCTATATAAAACTCTCTAAATAAATAAATAAATAAGAGAGGTTGTCTCCTGTCCATTGTCCCGGTCCATGCAATTATTTTTCCTCTTTTTATTCTTCTGCTGGACCTTTGGAACATCTAAATTATGTTTCTCCACCATTCCAACTCTCTGCTGTTATCCCCAAGAGAGCTCGGGATTGACTACTATGGTCTTGCGATCATGATCCATGTTCAGCCCATAGTCCAGTTGGTTTGGCTTTGTTGGTGGTTAAGAGTCGTGTTAGGTAAAGGGTGACTCCTCCTATTTGGCTTTCTTTGCATCTGAAAGGTCTTAATTGAGAACTTCTGCTGTGTAGCAATGGATATGGTCTACACTTGACCAAGTCTAAAGCGGTAGCTTTTCGCGCAATTCAGGTACTCAACAGGTGGTTTGCAATATACTAAACTCACTGTAACACTTGTTTCCAATATCACCCATCTATACGGACAATACATGTTATGCCAAGCACTTTTAGAACTGGCTTGATGGGGCTCAGTTTATTTTTATTGTTTTCTTTTTCAATTCCACATCTGTCTTTTGATTAAGTAGACCCAATCTAGCCATCATGCATTATTGTGACATTCTTTGGCTTTTACTGTGGGAGTTTGTTTGTGAACTTCTTACAGATCTTATTGGTGTCCTCCTTTAGTTGGAACAGAGCAACTGTGTAATCTGATCTTACAGATTCATTTATATGGTTTTCATCAGGTACTTTTTCAGGCTAGGAGTGTCTAGAAATCCCTGTCTTAAAATACAGCCAGTCCAGCTGTCTCCATCAAATAAATCTTTTCTCAAAATGAATAGGCCAGATGTACGAATGAGCAAACACCAGCTGTCCCGGATATAGACTGCCTGGGGCGGACTCCTTCCACATGGTATGGGACTGTCCAATGATTGTATGATACTGGGGCGACATATTAGACCTGAGCGCTGAATTTGCTGAGAAACTAATCAAGCTACTTTGATGCCCCTAAAACAAAAGTTGGGCGTGGGGGAAGGAGGCAACAGGAGTGGGAGTAGAAGAGTTAAAGCAATAGAGAGTGGAATGATGAAAGTGAAAAGTAAAATATGATGGAGAGAATAATAGGGCGGGGGAGGAGTACGTGAGCTAGTAAGCAACATGGAGCACGGGGGAGACAGAACGTATAGTGTAATGGGGGCAGAGACTTTGGCGCGAGGGAGAAGCACATAAGAGCGTGCATGCTCCATGAAGAAACAAATGGGGGTGTGGTCGCACACTACTCACACACCGGCGGTGTCGCCCCTAAGGACTCTGGTCAATGTAGTAAAGTGTTCGCGATGCATCATCTTTCGATCTTCTGCTATCTTCGCTGTCTTCGCCATCCCTGGACACGTGTTTCGGGGTATCACCCCTCGTCAGCAGAGATAGGCAGTGTACTGGGGTTGCCGATGGCTGCCAATATCTGCCAGGTATAGTACCACTCAGGCGCGTAGGTGCAGGATCCCAGGCTCGTCAGCCCACTGCTCACGGGAGCTTTAAAGTTACAAATGGGGTGGGGTCGCACACTACTCACACACCGGCGGTGTCGCCCCTAAGGACTCTGGTCAATGTAGTAAAGTGTTCGCGATGCATCATCTTACGATCTTCTGCTATTTTCGCTGTCTTCGCCATCCCTGGACACGTGTTTCGGGGTATCACCCCTCGTCAGCAGGGATAGGCCGTGTACTGGGGTTGCCAATGGCTGCCAATATCTGCCAGGTATAGTACCACTCAGGCGCGTAGCTGCGGGATCCCAGGCTCGTCAGCCCACTGCTCTCGGGAGCTTTAAAGTTACAAATGGGGTGGGGTCGCACACTACTCACACACCGGCGGTGTCGCCCCTTAGGACTCTGGTCAATGTAGTAAAGTGTTCGCGATGCATCATCTTTCGATCTTCTGCTATCTTCGCTTTCTTCGCCATCCCTGGACACGTGTTTCGGGGTATCACCCCTCGTCCGCAGGGATAGGCCGTGTACTGGGGTTGCCGATGGCTGCCAATGTATGCCAGGTATAGTACCACTCTGGCGCGTAGGTGCGGGATCCCAGGCTCGTCAGCCCACTGCTCACGGGAGCTCCATGAAGGAAACTACAATACTGAGTGTAGGGTGGGTATTTGGCAGGACAAAGAGAAGCAAACAAGAAGAGAACTGGAAAGCACATGCACTCCCAAGAAGTGTTTAAGCAAAAATGAAAAAGCAGTTTCCTAAAATTGAACATTGGAAGGATAGAAATCTGCCAGTCGGAGGGATGATAAAGAGTCTATGCTCGGATGAGAAGCAATTAAATGAGTTACAATAAAGCCAAGTAATGGTAAGCAGTAGTCGGGGCGTAAGCCCCCATAAGTTCCTGGTAAAGCCCTGAATTCTCTTTTGGCACCAGACAGCTTACAGTGTCTGTAGGTTCGACCTAAAATGAATAAAACACTATTTAAAATGCATTTTCAGGGTCTAGCCCTGCACCTGTACTCTTTTGTCAGCAATCGTCAGTATTTTCTCTATCCTTCCCTCTATTTCTGTTCTAAATATGATTAACTGGATACTTTTTTAGACCTAACATTTGTAAATTTGATATTTTGCTGAGTAATTCTCTATATTCCCTTTCATTTTCATGTGGTTGGTTTCATATTTTAATGAGAATTTATTTAATAATCTGTGTTGTGTGAATCTTGTCCGGATTGACCTCACACATTCTACATGCCAGCAAACATGGGCTTTCAGAACTACAACCCCTGTAAATTGCAGCACACGCTTTGCACTTCCCTTGTGCTTGGGATACTAGTACAACTCTGAAAGCTCTTTAAATTGTGTCTACCTTAATATTCCCGCAAGTAATATAACAACCATTTCCCTAGAGCTGGGAAAATCTTTTAATAGATCCCTGTAGTTCAGGTCTGCAACCAGTCCATTTTATACACCATTCATTACACAGAACCTGAGCGAACCCTTCAAAAACAGACTATTGCTCTCTTGGGACCAGAGTTATTCTCTAAGGTCATTTTATATCGCATTTGCAGTACTGAATAAAATATATTTTTACATTTGCAGCTGATCTTTTGAAACTGGAGTAGTTTCCAGCATGCTATTACACTCCACTGAAACAGGGCCCTCACACTAAGCATTTATTACACTTTAGTTGGCATCCTTATAACGAGAATGTGATTTTATAAAAAAAGTGTTAACTCTGTCCTCCATGTTTGGATCTTGTTCACTGCTCAACCCAGAGATTCCACAAATACCATTCCTTTAAGTACAACATATAAGCCAATTCTAGGCCTTCTTCCTGGTTTATCAGAGGGCACAAAGTAAGAAACATAGTGACTGACCATCACATTGCAATGCATTACTTGAACATTTTACTTTTTCAGGTTTAAAAATTCCATAGTAGTGGACTGTCTGCATTCGTAAGTCTGATCCAATTGTTTGTGCACCAAAACATTTATGAACCAGGCGAAACATGCTTTGTACATTAATAATCCGTCGTCAGGAAGACCTGATTGGATACCAGTTTTGAAAGTAGCAGTTCAACCACTTTCCCGAACAGCCTTGCAACCATCAACCCCTGTGTCAATCCGGATAATCTGCATGAAATTTGGATCAAGTTGTTGCCAGCGTTTGTGTGTATTAGTTTACCGGGGCCAAAGTCTTTAGCAAACACTAACTGGACCAAAATTGCAGAATCTCGATTGCCTACTCAGTAACATTAATTTCATTCACAAGAGCTGTTTAAACTGAGCTTCATAAAGTAATTAAACACTGTACTGTTTAAATGCTGGAATTGAACTCCTCGACTGCAAGGTTTTAATTGCTCATTTGTACAGTGGAAATACATCCTATTGTACAATGACAGCCTGTTTTAGGTGCTTCACAACCCACAATACATTTCTGATGTTTTTATTTTATTAAGTCCACGTTGAACGAGTTTTTACTGAATTGGTTTCTTCTGCTGTTTTCATTTAAAAAAAGGTTGTCAACAAAGTGCGCTATTAACTAGCAGTGATATGCACTATTGTGGATTTCCTCGATTTCTGCTTTGAAGTATATTTGATTCATAGATACAGGTCTTCTGGATCTTTGTGTGTCTTCTCTTGTTTCTGTATCAGTGGAAAGCCAATATTACATACAATGCATGTTTTTTGTTTTCTAGAGCATTCTTGAGTGGAAGCCTCGGTGCAGTCTCCTCGGTGTCAGCCCAGGCATGGCCCTATGGGAATGGAGGCAGACTGTCATTATCACCAGCTCCTCCATCAACATTCCAGGGTATAAAGTGAGTACTTCTTTATTTTTAAATGCTGGGAAAGTTCATATCTTATAAAATAAAATCTGTGATTCTTTCAGTCAATCCTTTCATTATGTCAAATGTGTAGTGCTGTAATTATAAGTGTTCTTCCCCAGTGTCCTTACCCCAACTTAAGCTAACAATAAAAGTTAACAGTCCAGTTATGTGCTAATGTCACAGAGATCCACCTCACTTGAGGAACGATCTAGATGGGAGCCCAGTGATACCAACATTTTTGAATGTTTCATGATAGGATCATGGGAGGTGCTTCTCCAGTATTGGATCTTTCATAGATTCACATGTTTGAATCATTCCCTTTTGTCGAAGTGAGAGCATCATGGTGCAACTAGTATAGCAGTGTAATGTCAAACATAGCTTGGAAAGTGTATACAATCTTCATTTTAGGAACATATCCATATCATTTGAAAGAAACCAAACTCCAACAAGTCAGGTTGCAGCACCCTCTAGAAAACTACTTTCAGAGGCTTCTGTTCCTCAGATTTTCAATTGCACGTTGTGTAAAGGAGTCTCCACAGAGAGCTGCTCAGTTCAACTTATTTGAAGAAATTGGCTACTACATTGATAACTATTGCAGGGACGGCATCCACCACAATGCCAGTGACGACTGTGATCATGGTCGGCTCAGCGTTGGCGACAAAAGCTATGCTTTTTATCAAGCCTATAAGATCGTTGTCAATGATGGAAAAACAAAAGGAAGTGGATGAAGCTGTGTTCTAATGCCTGAGCATGCATCGCCCAGCAAATTATTCCCCTTACCATCTAGTCATCTTCTAGATGAGAACGAGTTGGACAGTGATGGTCCATCTGAGCTGCCCGTTAAGTACTAGCAGCATGAAGGGGATGAGTACTATGACTAGGAATACTATCCTCCAAACCAAGAGGGCCTACACTATGTGTGTCAATTTCAGTCATATCCACAACAACAACGGTATCAAGAAGACAGACATTTTTTTATAATCAATTTTATTGAGTTTGAGAAACCAACAAGAGATAAGCAATACCAGCCGCTTATAAAAGGCGTTGCGCAAGACAATTACATGAGAAGATCACATAAACATAGATGAACCCATAGACCGTCAATAAAAACAAAAAATACTGCTGCACCCATTCCAGTCCTCGAGTGCTCAGTAGGAGTGTCAATCTTCCACCACTCCAACCCATTTGCCCCACATTCTACGGAACTTCTTCGGGCGGCATCTGGCCTCATACAGGGGCCGCTTTTGTGCGGCGCACCAATCCACCCCTCTGCGCCAGCAGCTCACGGTGGGGGCAACAGAGTACAATCAATTGGCATCTTTACCACAAATATGATCCCACTTGGCAAAATAAGCTCTCGCATGTAAATAACTGCACCACAGGTGGTGATTATAGGCTTCCAGACTAAGGTCTGGAACTTATTTGTTTGTATCTCTTTCAGGTCTCTCGTATCCAGGACATACTCGCTGGAAATTGGCATACTACGCTGGTGATCAAGTACAGTATTGAGCACCTGCGTTTGGTAGGATTACAGTTGGGAGAATCTACTCCTGTAAACATAGGTCCTGAAGAATTGCTGTTTGACACGTTAGGGGCTGCAGGCAAGAAACATGTCAACCCCATATACACACCAGACCCTGTAAGATCATTGAATCCAGTCAGGGCTCATGTATTTTAGCTAGATCAGTACACCCCTTGAATTAAATTGGTTCTATAGGGCAGTACGCAACCTATTTTAACTCACAGCTCACACCACTACCATGACCACTCACTCACCATACGGCTGTCTCTAAAAAGATCTCCGGCAAAGAGCCCATTCACGGGAACCCGTCGGGCATTGCAGCGCCGGCCCAACGAGGAGCACAGCCCAAATGGTGAAGCATGACCTCCTTCGGGGTGTGTGAGGGCAATCCATAAGAGACCTGTTCACTCCCCTACCCTAGTCTCTTCCCCCCAGGAACTGCACTTTTCTTTGATTTATTTAAGGATGGTATTAAAACCATGAAATATCCGGCAATAGAGGCTGCAGTATTGTCATGTCTTGGTAATAAAAAATATAATGCTCACAAAAGTTCCTAGCTTGCCTCATAGGACATCCAAAGCATGAACCGTAGTATCGCAAGCAGCCCAGCACCGTTTGAAAAACCCATCAGCACAACTTTACAGAGCGGGAAGGTGCTTGGAAAACATCAGAAAACTTTTTCCTCTATGTCACCATTAACGGTTTAGGCAGCTAACAGTTTGGCGATAACTTGGGCGCCGTGAACGGCAGATGTGGTTAGACATAGCATCATATATAGACGGGCCAATGGAATTATGCGGCAGGAGATGGCCAAATTATGCAGCAGGATTGAGCAAATTATGCTGCATAATGCGGCACATTTTGTAATAGTATATTACTTTTTTGTCATTTATAAACTTGGTAACACTGTCTGAGCATTGGTTGCACTCCATTAGTACCAGTTTAATACCCAAATATAACAATAAGGAACAGAAAGGTGACCAGCCCAGCTTTGCAACGGGCATTCCAGTGCGCAGCAACATGTGTGTCTGCGATTTTAGTAACTTTTGAACTGTGTGAGCTACAAACAATTAATTTGTGTTTCAAATATGGATTATGTTGCAAATGCTGCAAATCTAATCAGCAAAAATCTAATTATGCAGCGGGCGCACAATCACATAATTCCAATTGCCCTGTATATAAATCACCTGCCAGATGATAAGTCAGAAGCCAAGAAAATCTTGCAAGAGGGAGAGCAAGACTCATTGAAAGTCAATGACTGTGCTATGGGCATTGCATTTACAGGAGTCGGACAGCTAGCAGGAGCAGCAGTCCTAAGGAGGCAGGTGTGGTTGAATGCCACTTCTTTCAGACCAGAAGTGCAAAGCAAAATATTAGACCTTCCATATGATGGTGAAGCTCTCTTTGAGAAGCACATTGACGAAAACTTTACAAACCATAAAGATGGATATGGACACATCAAAAACTTTGCGTACTCTTCAATAAAGAAAACTTCCTTTCCACGGAGCATGATTGTAGGAAGCTGGCTCTCTATATAGTGTACTAAGACAAAGTACACTGTGCAGAGTGTTCAGTGGGTCCCGAGAGGTTTACAGAGTCTAAAGTAGAACATACAAACGCTCTCTTTTCTGGTAGTGTGGGCGTGCAGTTAAGCTTATCAGAGGATAATGCTAAGCATTTGTTGTACTCGCAGCGGCAATATATGAGACACACTCAAAGATTACATCTGAGAGCAACTTAGAAAAATAACACTTTGTTTCATATATATTTCAAACTCAATAAATTTGTTTAAAGGTAAGTACAGTTTTTTTTCTTCTTTTTTTATTATTTGTATGTTCACAGCAACACAGTAATATAGCATAAGAGTTGAAGCCAAAGGAAAGAAAAAAAAAAAGAAGCTTCTTTACATGGTAGTATATGAGCAGTGTACACAATAGCTACTTAGACAACCTGGTACATATAGTTATATCATTATAATACATAACTCCATCGGTAGCAAATATAATTCCATTATTAGCAAATACAGTTCGTTCTTATGTTCATTCTCAATCTTCATAGTAGTCAAGAAAAGAACCCCAGATTTTCATACCCAGCTTCTTTTTTCTCCTTGATCCACTAATTGAAAAGAGCCCCCACTCCAGTTTGTATAAGCTATACATTCTCGCTTGCCATTGTTTTTATTTTTTTGTTTAAAACAAAAAAAATTATTTAGAAAAACACACATACAGCAAGGCAAGAATTACTTTACATGAAGCACCAAATCTGGACGGGGAAGGAAAAGTAAAACAATACAATGAAATCAACAGCAATGTTAAAAATTGAAGGGGGGGAGGGCAAGAGTAAAGCAGAAGTCAATACAATAGAATAATCAGAATGCAGGGTCAGGGGGAAAGTGGTGGGGGAGGGTCGTCCACAACCGGTGGTGCACATATATCTCCACGGTAGCTGTTCCAAGAACCCCATATTTTACACCACTTCCGGGGGCGGCCCCGGGACAAGTTGACATTTTTTTCCCTGAACGTACACCAGTCCATGTTATCTTTCCAGCCTTCTACTGTAGGTGACCTTTGGGAGCCCCACAATCGAGCAATGTCTCGTTTGGCGATCATGTTCCCCAGGGTCGCCCACTGAGTCTGAGCTGCGTTGTAATCTGTGGGCTCCCAGACATTCAGTATGCATCGCCTGGCCTCCGGTAAGAGGGTAGTCCCTGTTACATCATTCATTATTGCATGCACACCGCTCCAGAAGGCAGCCACCTCTCGACACTCCCAAATAATGTGCAGAAATGTCCTCACCTGCCCACAGCCTCGCGTACACAATCCCCCCCTCGGAAAAGCCCATGCGGACTAGACGCGGGCCTGTGACGTACACTCTATGTAGGATTTTCAGCTGAACAAGGCGGAGTCGAGCTGGGATTGCTACCTTCTTCGGAGAGGAGATCGCTGATTGCCAGTCTTCATCGTCCAGCTCTAAGCCGTCACGGGTCCACAGTTCACGAAGGTGTGTTAGGAGGCCTGATCTATCATTTATCAATTTCTTGTAAACTAGGGAGATTGTGCTGTCCGGCACATGGCCGTCCAGCAACCTATCCTCAAGTGGGGACGATTCGGGGACCGCAGCCCCTTCCGAGAAAACAGATCGCAGTGCATGACGAACCTGGAGATACCGATAGTACTCCGAGGCACCCAACTTGAACTCTGTCTGCAATGACTCGAACGATCTAATTTGACCCTTAACCCAGAGGTCTCCCACCTTACTTATACCAATGAGGTCCCATTTATCAAACCCTTTGGTATTCCACAATTTACCGAGTCTACCGGATTCAAAGAGCGGGGTTGCTCGAGTCAAGCGATCTTTCCATCCCATGGAGCAGTTCGCGTCTCGCCACAGCTGTCTTGGTGGGACCCGACAGATCCTTAATTACAGAGTGAGAATACAGCGCTCTATAGTAATTGCCCCCGGGTAACATCCATCTATCCATGGAAAAGGCAGGATTTAATTCTGGACCATGCAGACTGTGGTTTATGACACTGAGTTGAGACGCCCAATAGTAACGTTTTATATCGGGAAGAGCGATACCTCCGTCATACCACGGGAGTGTTAATTTAGCTAGCGCAATACGAGGCCTCCCGTCCCATATCAACTTTCTCTGAAGATCTTCAATGGCCCCGAAATAACTAGCCGGCACCACATCGAGAGTGTTCTGGAGAGCGTAAAGAAAATGAGGCAACTACATCATTTTGAAGAGGGCCGCACGGCCAAGCGGGGACAGCGGAAGCTTACGCCACCCCGCGACATCTTGCGAGACAGCGGTGGGAGAAGATTTTGCTCATATCTAATGACGGGGTCCAATGTTATGTAAATACCGAGGTATTCAAACCCCGTTTGTGCAATCTGGATAGGACAGTTTTTCAGAAGATGAGGGACGCTGCCGGAGAGAACATACAGATAGGATTTCGACCAGTTAATAATGAGGCCAGAATTCCTACCAAATGAAGACAACACATCACACAAAACCATCATTGATTTCCGGGGCGACGTTGGGTACAATAAGATATCGTCCGCATAGAGCGAGATACGATCTTCAAATTCCGAGGACCACCGAATGCCCTTCATAGAGGGTTCCCATCGAATCCACGCTGTACCGGGTTCGAGCGCCAGCGCAAACAGGAGGGGCGACAAAGGACATCCCTGACGAGTTCCCCTCCCAAGACTAAACGGAGCGGAAACTCGGCCATTAACAACAATTTGTGCGAGGGGATCCTCATAGAGGAGCCTCACCCAACCGATAAAGCCAGGACCATCGTGGCATCCACCGACGCCAAAATGGCCGGCTCACGCAACGTCGCGGCTCTCGCGAGAACCCCGTTTACACGTCGGAGATTAAGGGCAGTATTCCTGTGCGGGATGAAACCGGATTGATCCGGATGTACCAATTTACTTATAACAGTGATCAATCGGTTAGCCAACACTTTCGCGAGAATCTTAGGTTCAGCGTTGAGAAGAGAAATAGGACGGTACGATGTACATCGGTCACGCGGTTTCCCCTCCTTGTGAATCACCACGATAGTTGCTAAACGCTGATCACTGGGGAGAGAACCACGTTCCAGAGATTCCAAGAACATGTCTCGTAGATAGGGCGCCATCTTGTCCGGCCGTAGCTTATATAGCTCAATAGGCAAGCCATTGGGACCCATCGCTTTCCCGAACGCAGGGAGCGGATAGCAATAGCCACCTCATCAGCCGTTACCGCAGTGTCCATATGTTCCCTGCCAATATCAGAGAGACGCGGTAGAGCGATATCTCGCAACAATAGGTGTGAATCCTCTTCCGGTCTATCCGACATGGAGATGTATACTGTCCGGAAGTGTTCCGCGAAACACCGAGCTATCTCCCTAGGATCCGAGACCCGAGCCCCATCAGGCAGCTCGATCACAGGCACCACTCGATTAGCTCTATCTTTCTTGTCCAACCATGCAATCAATTTACCAGCCTTATCACCCACATCATACAAATGCCCCTGCTGCTCCCTACTCATGACCTTAGCCGCGTCGGTGACCAACGCCCTGTATTCAAGTTGTTTAAGCCTTAGTACGTGGGTCGCAGCACGGGTGACCCCTCGCTCCAGGCCATGCTCCAAATCCGCTATCTCCGTCTCGACCCTAACTACCTCCTCGTCCCGTCGTTTTTTCACATCTGCTATTAACGATAGGGCCTGACCCCTGAGGACGGTCTTAAAAGCCTCCCAAAGTGATACGGCCGACGAAACAGAACCCTCATTTTCCGGAAAAAATAGGTCCAGAGATTTTATCAGGGCAACACGAGTTTAGGGTTCCGGAGATACCAAGGGTTAATCGGGGCGACCCCGCCCTCGGATCCCGGGCCCAACTCCATCCGGAGCCACAGTGGGGAGTGATCTGAAATTCCCCGAGCCAGATGCCTGGCCTCAGTGATGTTTAGGGCCTGTGCAGACGGCACCAATACATAGTCGATCCTAGAGAGACTACCGTGAGCACCTGACAAGAACGTATATTGCTTCTGGGTGGGGTGTAACAATCTCCAACAATCAATCAGTCCCAGAGTGTCAAGGAAATCACGAAGCCAGTTCTGCGCCCCCCTCAGGTCCCTGGGAGGATGCCGATCCTCCTGACCGGACAGCACTGCATTAAAATCACCTCCTACTATCAGAGACCCCTCGGGGAGAGCAAGAAGAGCTCTCCCCAAGTCTGCAAAGGTGGTGGACTGTAAGCCAGGGGGGACATGCACGGAAACCAGGGAAAGAGTCCGGCCCTCCCACCTTCCCGTGAGAGCGACATAGCGCCCCATGTCATCTATGACTGTGGAGTCGATCACAAACGGGAGGGAGCTTTTGAGGAGGACACCAACCCCCCTGGAGCCCATGGAAAACCCAGAGTGTGCGACCAAACGGTAACCCCTCCTGTTAAGAGCATGACAAGTATTACCGATCAAATGCGTCTCTTGAAGAAGGACTACATCTGGAGAGAAATGCTTCAACGTCTGCAACACCACACCTTCGCTTTATCCTATCCCCGAGCCCATTCACATTCCAACTTATCAATTTCAGCCCTCTACCCCCCCATCCGGAAAAAGTAAAAGAATCCAACCCCATACAGGACCCAGCACTTCGATCAAACAGTTTAAGGATATATAGCCTTGCAAAATAACAGACACACACCCCAACAAAATCCCCAGCCGCTCCTCCCAACATCCCGTTACAAACCCCCCCACCCTGCACCCCTGCTCAAGACTAAAAAGCCACCCCAACTTACAGTGTGCCTGTCGCCCCCCCCATCTACCTAAGCTACAAAAAGAAAACTCAGAGGAGGAAAAGGAACCCATCCGTGTCCCCACAACCCCCCCACTGTCTAATTGATCAATTGTCAGGATTTACGAACCACAGTTTGAGGCCCACAACAGACCCTTGAGTACCATGGGAACCGGAGTTCATTCCTGTTCCGTAAGTCCACCTTCTACCCCGCCAGACTGCTCCTCCGGTGAACTCTGCTGCTGTAGAGCGTCCAACCAGTCTGATACCACTTCCGGATTGTCGAAAAAATAAGTCCGCTCTGCATGTTCGATTCGTAGTTTTGCTGGGAAGAGCATGGCGTACTTGAGACCCCTGTCACGCAGTCGCCTCTTTACTCCTAGAAATCCAAGTCTCTGCTTCTGGACCGATTGAGTGAAGTCCGGGTAAAAGCTGATGGTAGCATTCTCTAACTTTGTGGGGCCATTCATCCAGGAGGCCTGCATGATAGCGTCCCTATCCCGAAAATTGAAAATTCTCGCAATAGGCCTCGGTGGTGCACCCAGATTCGGTCGGCCGCCCGGAACTCTGTGGACCCGTTCAGCCATAAAGAACTTACTCAGTCCCTTAGGTGCAAGGTGGTTAACGATGAGATCTTCTACAAAGAGGTCCACCGATGGTTCTGTGGCCTTCTCCGGAACCCCAATAATACGAACATTGTTCCGCCTGGCTCTCCCTTCATAGTCATCCAGACGACGGGTGAGGGTGGCACTGGCAGTTCTTAAGCGCCCGACTTCAGTTTGGAGATCAGCGACATCACTCGTCAGGCTGGAGGTCTTAAGATCCAGAGACTTGACTTTTTCATTCGTCTTCGCCAAGTCCGTGCGGATCAAATTGACATCAATCGCCACAGTATCCAATTTGTGGTTGAGGGTCGCTATTTGTTGTCCCAGTGTGGATTTGATCCCTTCAATTGCCGCCATTACGTCCTGTAAGGTCAGTTCCGCCGCCGTTGTCGGAGGGTCCTTCAAGTCCTCCTGTGACCTACCCGACCCACCGGGGGAACCTTTAACCTGGGCATAGCGGTCCATACTGTTAGTCTGCGTATAGCCACCTCACCTAGTGGTGTTGAGTTTCTGCGTGGCACTCTCCGGTTTCCCAGTCATATTGGGCGAAAGTCAAACCTGGGCCGGTGAGACAATGTAGAAAGATGGCGGTCCTCGTCTCGCCTCAGGCTGAAGGGATCAAAACTGGAGGGCACAGGCCAGATGGTCTCACCGAGCTACACGGTGCTGGAGAGCAACACTCGTGCGTAGCACAGGGCTGTAATACCCCGGGAGTGGGGCGGTCCCTGCACCAGTCGCAGGTCTTCCCTGGAACAGAATCGAAAGTGAAAGTCACCGGGCCAGACAACCCCTCCTCCGCCAGCCGATGTTGTTCAATTACTGCTCGGGCACCATGCCAACTCCACAGTCAGGCTTCACACAGATGTAGGCCCCAATCTTCGAAGCTCCGTTCCTCCGGTTCTCGGGGTCCGATTCAGGATCTGAAAGCAAAGTTCGCCTCACTCGCGGTTCGCCTTCACAAAGACGTCAACGAGGAACAGGATAATGGACAGTATAAATACGGGAGGTTATGAGGGTCTCGGGAGCCCTAAGCTCACGCGGCATCTTGGTTGCGTGCAAAGCTCCTCGGTAAGCACAGTTTTTGATAAAAATATGCACAGGTAAGTAAAGCGTTTGAACCTGTGCGCTTTTATGCACAGTGCAATCCTTTGGGAGGAAAAGTCAAAGATGCATAAAGGTAGGTACAGTTGGTTTCAGGGGGTTCACCCTCTGGGATCGGAGTAGTAGTTGGCCATGGTTTAGCAGTTCTTCTGGAACATCCCGGGTTCTACAGAGAGCAGGGTGCTGGTGATGCTGGTAGCTGGCACACGAAGGAGAAGGGGGGTAGGGGGCACCTGAAGAGAGGTTGCACAAGGGGACTTGCCGGCAAAACCGATAGGCTCTCAAATGGGGGTTCAGGTCGCAAGGGATCTTGGATCACAGGGGCACACTAGTTTCATTTAGTCCTGGACCGGGGCTTGGTGCGGAGTGGTCTGGTCTGCTGGGCTGGGTGCACAGAGATGCACCTCACGGTCCGGGACAAACAGCTGACGTGGGCTAAATCAAAGCAGTGAGGCCACTCTTTGAAGTGGGTCTCAATGATGCTGACGTCCCTCGACGATTGCTTGGTACTGCTGCTGTGAGAATCTGGGCTGGACACTCCCAGTCTGGGTTTGGTGCAGGGCGTCCAGTAACTCTGGGGTTGGTGCTGTATGGCTCAGGTTGTTCCTGGTGTCTTCACAATCGGTGGACGACTAATCTGACATTCCAGAGCACAACTACTTTCTCGTGGTCGTCTGCGGTGTCGGTTGGGCTGAGGAGCTCCAAGGCAGTTCACTGGGCTCTGCTTGTCTGTGCTTGCCAGCTGCAGGGGAGTAGCTCCTGTGCTCCAAGGGAGGCTTTCGGTGTTTGTTGAAGTGCTGGCAGGCTACACAACACTTTAGTAGTTCTCCAGGTCACAGGCAGACTCCCTCTGTTGTGATTGTTGAGAGAGGGCAGAGGACTGCAGAGCTTCATTCCAAAGTTCTTGTGCATTTCTTGTCAGGCAGTGACTCTTCTTCGTCCTTCTGTTGATCTGAGAATTCAAGTTCTTGGTTTCAGGGGTGCCACTTAAATTCTCAATTTAGGGACATTATGGGGAGTGACCGGTAGTAGCCAATGGACTACCTACCTTTAGGGTGTCTGCACCCTCTATATGACCACTTCCTGTGGGCATAACCCTGACCGTATACTGCTAATTCCATCCAAAACTACATGGAGAAATCTATTAAGTGGGATCCATATCGGTTAGCCCGCCCTAGAAGTGGTGCTGGCTAATGGGGTGCCAACTGTGGAATAATCGTACAGGTGCTGGAGACCTGGTTAGCAGGAACCCAGCGCACTTTCAGGCAAAGTTGCATCAGTTACCAGGTAAAAAGTGGGGGGTACTGCAACAAAAACCCAGTTTCCTACAAGAATGAATAGGTCTGTTCTCTTACATGGCATGTTATCATACATACAGTTTCAAACACACTAACCTGTGACACCAGTTTTGCCCACAGTTTCAACAACTGCAACCTACGGAATTCAAACCCAGAGACAGAAACAAGGCACACAGGACAAGGGCACAGGAAGACAACATAGATGGAAAACTGGAAAAAATCTCCAATCACCTATCCGAGTGGATATGCGAGTACAACAGACCAATGTGTCTTGGACCTCATAACTTCGGACATACTTTGGAATTCATTCTAAGGCCACCCACCACTCCACCTCTAAAGTCACCGCAAAAGCATCTGCACCTTCTGAAGTTGGAGGTCCGGACCATGCTTAGCAAAGGGGCCATAGAACGAGTCCCTGTTAACCAGAAAGGAAAGGGTTTTTACTCCTGTTTCTTCTTCTTTTTTTTTTTTTTTTTTTTTGAAAGAATTTTATTAGTTTTCTCTATGCGCGTAGCCTTCCAAATAAACATTGCATTTACCGCCATTACGCAGATGGCTCATCAAATATTATCATAGCAATCAAGATTATCATAAGCATCCCCTTCCCCAACAATCCTAACACCCCCTCCCCTCTACACCCACCTCCCGCCAGTGTGCCCCACCCAGCCAGATCGAAATGAGGTTATCGAATTGATCAGCCGACCATCCAGTCAAACAAAGGGTGTGCAAGGGAAAAGGAAAAAGAAAAGACAAGAAAAGGGTTTCATTGCCAAAATATATATTCCCTCGCGTCCTCAGTCTAGTCCGCTAATGCCACCAAGCCCGGAATGTGCTAGGTAGTCCTCCTCCACTCAGCCATTCGGCACACCATCACACCCCACAGTCTCTATTATTACGGTGTCTGCGCTCACGCCCCTTGATCAGACTCTACATCTTCCTCCTCTTCCTCAGTGTCCATAGCGGGGGTCTGGAGTGCTGCCACTAACGCCCCCCACGCTCTTGCCGCCTCCATTGCCTTATCATTAGCAGTACGCCTAGCTAGTTGCAAGCGGAGCGTCCCTTCGCTACCCGCCCAGTTTAAAAAGCTTGCTCTCCATCTCTGATAGTTAGGTCCCGTCTTCGACTTCCAGTGCATGGTAAGCGGGAAACATCCTTTACAACGAAACTTTTACAACGCAGTGCTTTTACAACGCAGGTTTTACAACAAAAACCATTAAAACGCATTGCGCTGGGGGGCGCTCTAGGATAGGGAATAGATTTAATTTACTATCCAACACCTTCGCTAGTGTCCACGGGGACTGGAGTTGGAATAGTAAATGAAACTATTCACTATCCAGCACCCCAAAGCGCTATGCGTTGTAAAGGTTTGCGTTGTAAAAACTGCGTTGTAACAGCATGCGTGGTAAAAGCATGCGTTGTAACGTCATACATCCATGGTAAGCTCCCTCTTTGCCATAATTAGCCCTAAGTCATAGAACTTGCTAGTAATCTTAGTACTGGCGGTGTGTGGGAACCAAAGCAACAAACAAGTCCCCATCTCTGCCTCTAACGTTCGCCCTGTCGCCCGATTCAAACATGCCACCATCTCTTCCCAGTAGGATCCCAGCCCCGCACAAGACCGGAACATATGATGGAAATCAGCTCCGTCGGCGTTACACCTCTGGCATGGTGACTGGGAGCCCCCAAAATACTGTAGGATTTTGACCGGCGTCAAATAGGCCCTATGTAACGTAAAAAACTGTACTAGCGTTACGCGTACCCTTCCAAGCCCGACGCAGTAATTGAGGCCACGTCGTCTCCGGTATGGATTTACCGATATTTGCCTCCCATTTACCTTTCAAAACATCAAGGGGTGGAAGCTGCTCGGCCGACAGCCGTTTATAGAGGCACGTGATAGCTTTAAACATACCTGCCGCCATGGTGACATACTGGCAACCCGGTGAAGTCGAAGGTTCCAGTAGCCCCATCTTCCTCTGTCGCTGGATCCCCACTACCAGAGCGGTGTGCAATAAATAGTCTCCCCGGGGTAGCTCAAAAACGCTCTGCAATTCCTGAAATGATAACAGAGCTCCGTCTCTATACAAGTCCCCCACCATATGGAGCCCAAGTTCCTCCCAGACCACCAGTGCGGACCAGTTCCCCCCCCCATGCGGAAGGGCTGTGCACATGCCCAGAGGTATCTCCGGAGCATATGGGTGGGAACATCCCGCTCGTTTCTGACTCCTAATCCAACTCAAACGAAGAGTGCGCTCTTCGAGAGTAAGCTGATCAAGACCGATCTTCTGTTGGAGAACTATAAATGATAATACATGCCTGGGAATTACTCTGCCGTGTGGGCCTTCGGGCCCTCTAAACTCCCGAGCCACCGCTTGTGTGAGCCACTGTAACTGCGCTGCCAGATAGTACCATTCAAAATCGGGGACCGCCAGTCCCCCTTCCACCCTTGGCCGCATCAGGGTATTTAACGCAACTCGCCGTCTACCCGAACCCCAGATAAAACCTGTGGTCAGGGCCCGAAGCCTCTGGAAGAATGACGTCGGAATCCATACAGGCATTGTGCGAAAAAAGAAAAGCAAACGCGGGAGCGCCACCATCTTCAACAGCGCCACCCTTCCGGCAACTGACAGGGGGAGGGTGCTCCAAAACTCCATACTGCCCCGCTGACCCTTTATCGCTTTGCCCACATTGCCCTCCAGGAGGTCAGGCTGTGTGTGATAGATGTGAGTGCCCAGGTAGGGTAGGAAATGGGGCTCCCATCTCAAACCATCCGCAGCTGGGGGTGCTCGACCATCCGGGGTCAATGGGAATAGGCAGGTCTTACTCCGATTCACGTTTAATCCCGAGAGAGTACCAAACCTCCGAAGCAGAGCTCTTGCAACTCGCAAGGATTCATCCGCTCCTGCCAAGAACAGTAAATCGTCTGCGTACAAGGAAATGTAGTGGACCTCTCCTCGCAGTGACAAACCCACATAAGATTGTCCCAGTCTAGCATGAGCGGCCAGCGGCTCAATAGCCAGGGCAAACAATAATGGAGATAAGGAACAGCCCTGGCGAGTACTCCTGTTTCTTCTTGGTCAGAAATAAATCCGGGGGGAGAAGAGGAGACCCATCCCGGATTTGCGAAACATGTACAAATACCTAAGCAAACCTACTTGTTGCATGGTCATAATACAAGCCATAATCTTCATTGTTCAGAAGTTGAAGGATATGACTGCGTTGGATATCTAAGATGCTTATTTCCATATTTCAATTCACCCACACCATCAAATTAATTTTTAAGGTTTACAGTAGCCAGCAGCCAGTGCAAAGTTATCCAGTTTGGCCTCAGATCCGATCCCTGTATTTTCACAAAGTGCATAGCTCCAGTAGCTGCATTCCTGAGCTAGGAAGAACACCACGTCTTCCCATACCTTGAAGTTTGGTCCGTCAAGGTGCCCTCTTAGCAGACTGGAAAAAGGTCAACCAAGGCATGTGCAAGTCTCTTCAGCAAGTTAGGCCTTAACTTGAACACACAGAAGTCTCTCCTTCGACCACCCCAAAAAATAACTTTCCTGGGATCTGCTCTGGATACAGTGAAGAACAAGGCATATTAAACAGTTGAAAGGTGAACAAAATGAATGTACCTGGCCTGCACTGAGAAAAAAAACACTTTCAATGTGCCTATTCAAATCCCTGATAGGGATGATGTCCTCATGCATTCCTTTGTTACCGTTCTGCCGCCTTTGAATGCAACAACTACAAGAAGAGCTAGACGAGCAATCGATCCAAACCCAAAGATCCCTCGACGATACGATTCGTGTCAATTCAGCAATATGAACAGATCTCTCACGGGGAACTCGTGAGGCGAACATCTTTACAGGTCTAACATTCATACGCCAAGTTCCACAGTTAGTAATCACAACAGCTGCCTCCTTAGAGGTTTGGAAAGATCATCTCCAAGATTTACAGGTCAGTGGCAAAAGGGAATTATCGCAGTTACTTGTGTATATCACCCTTCTAGAATTCAAAGCAGTACGTCTAGCTACGTGAGCCTTCCTGCCAAGCATACAAGGTTCTGCAATGCTCATCTGTGCAAACCCCACAGCTATGCATTATATCAACAAGCAATGGGGCACAAGATCTCCAACTCTGTCCCAGGAGGCACAAAAGATATTGAACTGGGCAATTCATCAGAAAAGCCTGAAAGCCGAACATGTGCCTGGGAAACAGAATGTCACAGCAGACACTCTGAACAGGATGAAATACAACTGCCACAAAGGGGAAATCAATTTACAAGTCCTGTAGAAAATTTTTCACCAATGGAGCACACCAAATTTAGACCTGTTTGCAACTTTCCAAAATAGGGAATGACAGTTCTCGCAAGCTGGCATCTACAGCCAGGGTCGTGGGAGAATGCTGTAGCATATTCGGGAAGCTTTGCCTACGCTTTTCCGTCAATCTCTCTACAAGCAAGGCTTCTCAGAAAGGATGAAGGCGGAACCTTGAAGTAGAATTCCTATAGCTCCAAGATGGCCAAGGCAACATTGGTTCACAGAGCTACTTATATCAGAGAGGCTGCATATCTGACTACAACCATTTCCGTCTCTGCTGCCGATGAATCAATGCCAAGCTCTTCAACTGGACCTGAAATCCTTACACTTGTGAGCTTGGCTTCTGAATTCAATGAGATTGCCCACTTGAACACCCCAAGAGAATGCCTAGACATTTTGGCTAGAGCAGACCGTTTGAATAAGACTTATAGTCTTAAATTGAAGCAGGTTTGTATTTAGAGTCACAATCGACCATACACACTCATCCTCACCGGAAGAAATTCTTCCGTATGTATTACACCTGGTACATTCAGGTCTTGCTCATGCCTCAATTAAAGTGAACTTGGCGAGCATTTCTCGTTTGAGGTCATGCTCATCAAGGAATTTTTAAAAGGGCTTTTTAGAGTTTATCCGCCAGTAAAACACCCTCCTTCACAGCGGCAGTTGAATACAGTACTCTCACAATTGATGAAAAGCCAATTTGAGCCTATATACAAAGCGGACATTACATTTCTTGGAAAATGGCTGTTTTTCTGGCATTAACATCTGCAAGAAGAGTAGGAAAAATACAAGCATCCATTATTCAGGAACCTTATATGCAATTTAGAAGTGATGAAGCTGTTCTTCGACCAAATCCAAAATTCATTCCAAAGGTGCCATCAGGCTTCCATTTGAATGAACCAGTAGTGTTAGACATTCCTTCCAGATCCAGAAGATGTAGCAGAATGGACATTTCATTCTTTGGATATTACAAGATGTTTGAAATGTTACCCTTCCAGGACAAAACAGTTTAGTAAATAAGATCATTTGCTAGTCGCATATAGTGCTCCTAGGTGAGGTTTCCTACTCTCCAAACAAAGTCTAGCAAGGTGGATAGCGGCAGCCATATATTTCTTTCATCAAAAAGCTGGCAGACCTTTGCAGACTTATGTGCAAGCTCATTCCACTAGAAGTGTTTCAACTTCTACAGCCTTGGTCCCGGTGTGTCTATACAGGAAATCTGTAGAGCAGAAACATGGAAGAAGAGATACTCTTTTACACAGCACTACTGCTTGGATTCCACAGTTCTCAGAGGTGGAACAGGTGGTGTTACATCATCTTTTCCAGTAAAGGTGAGCTCTCGTAGTGAGTTGTACCCCACCATCCACTAAAATATGGTGCACGTTTAACACTACAAATGTTTCTATATGTACGCTCATATATGCTGTGCCGTTTTCTAATTTAAGCAAACCAATCTATGAAAGATCCAATACTGGGGAAGAAAATAACTTACCTGTAACTGTGGTTCTCCAGTATTGGTATCTTTTCATAGATTCACATGTGACCCACCCTCCTCCCCTGAGGTTTTCATCTTCTCTTTAGTAATAGTTCATATTCACACTTGTGCTCTAAAAATCTGAGAGACAGAAGCCGATGAGGGGAGTGTTCTAGAGGGTGGTGCAACCTGATTGGTTTGAGTTTGGTTTCTTTTAAATGATGGGGATATGTTCTTAAAATTAAGGTTTTATAGCATTTCCACTCTGTTTAACGTTGCACTGCTTTTCTAGTTTTACCGTGGGACTCCCACTTTGACAACAGGGAATGATTCAAGCATGTGAATCTATGAAAGATACCCATACTGGAGAACCATAGTTACATGTATGAAACTTATTTTCTTCCAATCCCTATAATATTCAAATGCAGCATCCATTTAATTGTAATTGGACTTCCCGTCGTCGTCCTATTGACCAAAGCCTTCAGCCACAGAGTAGTTTCTGCCTGTGCTGCCATCTCATTTTTACCACACTAAGCCACAAACTAAATCTAGCAAGGACTTTAGTTCTGGACCCTGAGGACCACCCACTCCGGGGTCCCCACGAAGCCCTGCCCCCACCACATCTACCACCAAGCGGCAGACATCATCACCTGAGCTACAAAAAATCCTCAACCGATCCTTCATGACCGCCACCTTCCCCGATGACTGGAAACACGCAGAGATCAACCCTCTCCTAAAGAAACCATCAGCTGACCCCAGTGATCTCAAACTACAGACCGATCTCCATACTTCCCAATCCTGTGAAAGTCCTTGAAAAAGCTGTCCGCAGCCAACTCGCCTCTTTCATCGAAGAGACCAACATCATCAACTCTGCCCAATCAGGCCTCAGGAAGAACCACAGCACAGAGACCGCCCTCATCGCCTCGACAGACTACATCCGATCCCTCCTTGACAGAGGAGAGACTGTGGACCTCTTCCTTCTGAATCTCTCTGCGGCCTTTGAAGCAGTCTCACACTGCACCCTAGCCCGCAGACTCCATGATGCAGGAATCCGGAATGAAGCCCTTGACTGGATTCGCTCATTCCTCTCTGGCAGAACACAGTGGGTCAGACTACCTCCCTTCATCTCGGCGCCCACGCCAACCACCTGCAGAGTTCCCGAAGGATCCTCCATTTAGCCCTATTCTGTTCACAGTCTACATGGCCCCTCTCGCTTCCATCGTCCGACACGCAACTCATCCTCTTACTATCCAACCAACCCAACATCTCAAAACACAACTTTAAAGAAGGACTGGAAGCAGTCGCCAGGTGGATGAAAAATAACTATCTACAACTGAACACCAGACAAAACCGAAGTACTCATCATAGGCCCACATCCCGATGCCTGGAACGAGACCTGGTGGCTCCAGGCCTCAGGAATCCACCTGCGGACCATGCACGCAACTTTGGAATCATCCTGGTCTCCGAACTCAAAATTGACCTTCAGATCAACAGTCACCTCTTCCTGTTTTCACACCCTCTGTCTCCTATGTAAAACTTTCAACTGGAACCCCCTCGAACACAGGAAAACCATCACCCACACCCTCGTCCGCAGCAGACTGGACAACGGCAATGCACTCTACGCTAGGATCAACAAGAAACTCACCAGCAAACTCCAGAACACCTCCTCCAGACTAGTCCTTAACCTACTGCGCTATTGCCACATCACCCAACACCTGCGGGCACTACACTTGCTCCCCGTCGGGAAGAGAATCACCTTCAAGCTTCTCACCCACGCCTACAAAGCCCACACAACACCGCCCCCACTTACATGAACTAACGCCTCTCGTTCCACGCACCCCAAAGATCCCTCCGCTCATCCCAGCTTTCCCTCGCCATGGTACCACACATCAAGAAGACCAGAACAGGAGTACGTTCCTTCTCCTCCCTTGTGGCAAAGGCCTGGAACACCCTCCCTCTCCGCCTTTGCCAGACACCAGCACTCCCCTAGTTCCTGAAGGACAGACCTGGTTCTTCGACGCATCACCATGAGCATCTGGCACCGCACTTACCCTGAAAGGCCGGGAAGGCCTCTGACCCACTTGGCCTCCGACGTTCCTCCATGAGTGCCTAGGAGCTGCGCGCCCATCCTCCCTGTCCCCCCCCCCCTCCCTTCCCAGCGCCTTGAGACCCTTCCGCGTGAGTAGCTGCACTTGATAAATGCTTGACTGATAGATTACTATTGCTGGTCTATCTTCTTATATCCAATACTGAGATTAAGCTGATATGACCATGCAAAGTGAACCACTTCTATACCAAAGAATTACCTTGCAGACTTCACACAGCCTTGGCCAGCGGGCCCTACTGTTCCTTCAAACTCTTCATTTATGAAATAGTCATCTGAATATACTGATAATTGTCAGATGTACAGTCCTGGGGGTCAGGGAGAGCTGGAAACAGTCTAAGCGTGTAAAATCTGGAGCAGCTATATTCCTCAATTAGGATCACAAAATGACCACCAGTGTCCGAAAGATGCTGAAGGCAGTGGCTGAATTGGCTTTTCCTAAAACCCAGATTGCCCATCGGCAATAACGCCAGAAAGCGTACCTGCTGCTACTGTATTTGAAACCAGTTTTGCATGAAGTAATGCTACTGAGTGATATGCCTGTATGCTGGCCACTGGTGATAATGCATGCACCAGTTTTACACCTTGTCACTTCTGCACAGTGGGATGTGATTTCCTGTTAATCATCTTTCATAAATAAAAGGTCACCTGTAAGTTCGTCCAGCAGTATTCTTGTCACAGTCGTTTTAGCCACATCCAAAGTAGTACATAGCTACAATTATACATAAATTAGTGCAATATATGACCTTAATTTTGTCAGCACATTTCTTTACGTACACTTTTCTGTGCAGTTCGTACATTTGGAATCAGTTTTACTTCCCTCATTCTAGTAGCTGAATTCCAGTTTGATAGCTAATGAAACATTTCCTAGCTATTGTGAAGGAAAGTTTAATTCTATTACATTCTACAATGGGCTAAATTAAAATCAGAAAGCCAGAATTGCAGTAGTTACAAGCCAATTCTATGTCCGGACCGGAGGCGAGGATTAGGCTTGAACTTTCTATGCTTTATTATATCCAGCAGCCATTTTCAAAAGCAGTAAACATTACATTTCCCATCAAACCATGGGATGTACAGAAAAGTCAGATAAACCATTCATGGCGACCATAGTCCTTGAACAGTCCCTGTCGGCGCTCTAGCCGCCTCTTTCTTTCTGCGAGCACAGCCCAACTTGGTCGTTACAAGTCCATTTCTGGAAATAAAACCCCATATGAGATAAACAATCCATCCCTACCTCTTCTCTTCTTATTGTATCATCTCTGCTGTTGCGTGTTAAATGTGAGCTGACTATCTTTTCTCTTCCCTTCTTCCTACTTGGGCCCCTTCTTTATGGGTCTAGCCTTCCTCCACCGCTCTCCTATAGTTCTACCCTGAACCTGTCTTTTACCTTGACCTCGTTACATTCATCATGGCACAAAATACTTATCACTCCTCTAACCCAATAACTGAAACAGGCCTGAACTCTTAAGATTATCTATCCCCCAAATTTTCGAGAAATGCAAAAAAGGCCTTCAAACACAATCTCCTTTAAAGTTGGCCTGAAAAGCTTATATCGGACACTTGTATCTCCATTAAAGGCAGTGTAGTGACCGACCTCATCTTCAACACTAACAGAAGAGCGCAATGAAGAAAGGCCCTCCCCTCTATGCTTCACTCCAAACAGCTGATCAAAACTGCACACGGTTTCCTCTTAACCACGCTACCATCCCCAAGGCTGATCTGACTGTCTCATTGTACAGTAATGGGGACGTCCTTATTCAAGCCTCGGACCTGAACCTCGAGCGATTTGATATGCCTTCTTGAGGATTAAGAACACTTTAATTAGCTCTAACCCGTCCACCGGCCATCAGATCTGTCCACCTACAATTTCTGCGCCGGCTGTGACACTCCCCCTCCTCCCTATATCCTTTGTTCCTTTTTTTTTCTTTCTTTTTTTTCTTTCTTTTTTTTCTTCAAATGTTTATTTTAAACAAAACATTTTCAGATAAATCGTACATAATACAGAATGCTTTACAGATCAGAGAAAACAAGTCAAAACTAAGTGAGGGAGAAAACCCCCAGAAAAAACAACATTTATGAACATCCTTTTTTTTTTTTTTTGTATATGGAGGGTTAGGATCCATTTTGGTGTTCTGTGTGCCCACTGCCCAGCAGATCAGACAGCTGCTGGAGATTAGCCGCCCAATAAAATATCTGGATTTCAGGGACCGACCAACCGCCCCGGTCCTTAGCTAACGTCATATATTTCAATGCCCTCCGTGGATGTTTCCCTGCCCATAAAAACTTGGAAATAGCTTGGTTAAAGGCAGAGAGACAATTTTTAGTGACTTCCAGGGGGATTGATCTAAAAAAATATAAAATTCTAGGTAGAAACATCATTTTGATGACGTTGCACCTTCCTAGTAGTGTCAAGTGGAGGTTGCTCATCCTATTGAAGTCTGCGTTGGTTTTAGATAGTAGAGGCGCCAGATTGATTTGTACTATCTCGTCCACTTTTGCCGTTATTTCCACCCAGAGATATCTAGCCTTCTCTGTAACCCTGCAGTCTGCCATATTTACGCTGGAGTTTTTAATGATCATAGTTTTTTCGCTGTCCCTATATCCTTTGTTCCAATCTGTAAACACTCACCCCACAGATATATCCAACATCACAAAGGATATGTTCATTACCTTCACCCTTAACATGGAAAACCCCATTCTGCTTATCGCGGACGATGGTTTATCTTACCTGAGTACCACCCACCTAGCGGCTCTTCCCAGCAATGCTCCTCCTTACCGCGCCATCCCACTTATCCTCCGTCACCAGCGTCACCCACGGCTCGCTCCAACAACTGGGGTGTTGGGCACCACACCAACTCTAACAGCCAGGTCTGCACTGGTACTACTCCCTTAGGCTCAGGATTTTCCAATTCCAGTGCCCGGAATCCAGTTGCTATCTCCAATATCTGGCATGCCCACTCACACACCTTACCTACTTCACTTACTGCCTCTCCTAATTCCATTCTGCCAACCCCTAAACCCACTCCGGACTCCTATGCCTTTCTCAAACATAACTCGAGCTCCCCCTATAACTGTATTATTGGTCCTACTCATCCATCCGTTACCCCCTCTGGCAGCTTAATCAGTCCTAGCATTTCTTTCAGGCTTGGGGAATAATGGCATGAACAGTCCCTTCTGGAGGATAAGATTACTGACCTCAAGCAGGCACTGTCGATTGTCAGAGAGGGTGCAAAGCATACTACAGTTCTCCTTTGAAGATGGAGAAACTTTGGATTATACCCAGCGCTCAGAGGAATGATAAATACATCACACAGAATTTCTTCCACTCTGCTAACGACCATCCCTCTGTCTGCTCCCCTCCTAGTTCTGGCTGGAGATCTAGACCTTTACCTAATCATCAATCTATGCCCCACAGACCCCTACCTCCGCTATCTGAAGAGGACATTCTCGCTCTTCTTTTCTCTTACACGGACTCGAACGGTCTCCTCCTCTTACCCTACTCTCAGCATCCCCTCCACTACTGCGGACCCTGACAGGGAACCGAGTCCTAAGCACAGATTGGTGAACAATGATAAACTAATTCACATAATCACCACTCATCAAGAAGTGGACACCTCCAATCTGCACGTTAAATCGATGCTACTCAACTGTAGATCAGCGGTGAAACATGCAGCTGATATTTCAGATCTCATCATTGTGCAAAACCTGGACCTACTGATTGTCACTGAAACCTGGCTCAATGAAACCTCCACCCCAGTTCTTGACATCTTAAACCCCCCTACCTACGCCATTCTCAGAAGCGATCGACTTGTTAAAACTAGGGGACGTTGAGGTGGCGGGTGAGTGGTGCATTCTCTGCATTCATCTCTCTAACCTCACAGTAACCTTCTTTTTTTTTTTTTTTTTTTTTTTAGAGATTTATATAGCGCAAACTTGACCCAAAGGTATTGGGTATCAGAGTGCTTTACATGGCACCAGTTGTGTTATATGAGGACACATTCTTTTTTTGTTAGTCACGGGGAGATAAAGTGATTTGCCCAGAATCACAGGATGTGACTCGAACGCGGTTCCCCAGATTCAAGGGCGACCGCCCTAGCCGTTAGGCCAACTCCTCTCCTTGCAGACCGACTTTTGTTAAACTGAGCAATACCGCATAGTTTTCATAGGATCGGTGTGATGCAAAATAACCTGGTCTAACTTCAGCTTCCGGTATTGCATGAATAGGTTGAAAAGATGAGGCTCCAACACGCCGCCCTGCTTCAAACCTTTTTCCCCTTGTCGGAATAGAGCCTTTTAGTTGGACCTCTTTCTATAAAGTAGACAACATATTTGCCCGGTAGTGAGGCTCCTGTCTGAAGATCGCATGTGGTATGCCATTGGGCCCAGGCGCTCCATCTCACCTCCCCGCTGATATTACTTTTTTGACCTTGCTCGGTGAATATACCTGCTGTGCATTTTGCAAGTACAAATTTGCATATCTGGAGATATGGTAATCTTGCGGTTTCCCATGCATTTTGCATTACTTACATAATTTATTAGGGTTTTCCTGTCTTTTTGGCTATACGAATCATACATCCGAGCTTCAAGTTCTTGTATTCATTCAATCTGTGTGTTACGCTTTCTTTACTGAAAAGCCTTGTGAATACTTCTGTCCTTGATACCACAAAACAGGGAAACCCGTAGAACATGTCCACCAGGTATATAACCCATGCTTCTTCAGCCATGTTTGAGTTATTTGTTACATTAGAGGGTCCGTCAAGTCTGTTGATAATCTCCCAGAATGACCTGGAGTTGGACTGCTTTGAACTATATATTAACTTTGCCCAAAACACATCTGTCTTTCATTTCCTGTCATCCCAGAGCTGCTTCTTGTATTGTTTTGTCAATGATTTGACTTTTCCCATGAATTTGATTTGGAGTTAATTTTCTTCAGGCCTTTAATTGACCTCCTTAACTCCTTTTCAAAGATTTGGCATTTGAGCGAGAGGCTTGTGGATCACTTTCCTAGTTGCCACATAGTGTTTGTTACTGGAACTGCATGTTTTTATCAGTCTAGTTGTAAATTAAGTCCATGAAGCCATTTGATTGTCTGCAGTCGTAGTGCTAGCCTCCAGTAATTCTTTTGCTAAGCAGGACAGGCCAGTCAATGCATCATTAGTCCACTTCAAGTGTTTGTTTAGTTGTTTTTAATAGGCCAAATTCCATTTGGGCAATGATATGCATTGGTGGACCTATACCCCATGTAATCAACTGATAAGGAATGGTCACTTTGTGTGGTATATTTAATTGAATACTTCTTTAAATGTAAAAATAATGAGATAAGATTATATAATCAAAGGTTGACCATGACTTAACACCATTATATGTATATTTAGGGGGAATGTAGTCATGCGATCATCCATTTATAACTCTCATGCTTAGATATTCTAAGGCTGTCATTAGCTTTGGTCCTTTGCCATCACAGCGTTTTAATGAGAGGCATGACTGTGGTTGCATATTCCAGAGTACATTCTCTGCTGTTAATTTCTCGTCTTCATCTGGAGTGTGTATTAAGTTGGCATTGAAGTCCCCGGTCAGGATTATCTCCCATCATGGATTTATGAACTTAAATTCTGTTATCCTGGAGTTTAGCATTTCATAAAATGATTGCTTTTTCTTTGGGTTGGGATGTGTACAAACATTAAGAAGCAGGTCTGGGCTTATAGCATACCTACGCCACTTACTGAATCTGATTATTTGCAGGCCCGGATCTGCAGAAGGGGCTGTTCAGAGATGATATTTAAAGATGATACATGGCCTTAACCCTTCCACGTGTCGGACGCGCGGGAGCTGTCCACGCACAATTACTCATGTGGTTTGGATGGCTCCGGCATCATGGAACAGGGAATCCCTCTGGTGCGCGCACCAGGGGGATTCCCCTTCCCCCCCCCTAAACAGCCTCGGGAGCTGGGTAAGAGCTTACCCAGCTCCCGAGGCTGTTTAGTTGGTTTCCCTGAAATGACGATCAGCGTGCACATCGTGCTGATGTAATTTCAATGAAACTGAAATGAGCCAATGGGTTCATTTCAATTTCACATCCTACGTGCTCGTGGGTCTATCTCAGCCCCCGAATTTGTAGAAAGATAGGAGAGGTATCAGTGGAAAGGGGAGAATCTCCCCTTTCCAATGGTACCCCTCCCTAGTCGGTCCCTGTTTGGGGATCGCCTCAGGAGGGCGATCCCCAAGCAGTGATCCACCCACAGGACACCAGGGAGGAGGGAGCGGCACCTTGGGCACGGGTCTTTGCTCCCCCAATTCAATTTTGGCATATTCAGTCTGTCACCCCTGGGGGGAAGAAAAGGGACAATAGCCCCCAATCTGCCCCCACCCCAAGGCGGCAGAAAGCGCACTAGGCACCAGGAATTTATTTTTAGGGCATATTTGGGGTGGGGTCTGCCCGAGATGGGCGTGCCAATTCCTCCGCCCCGCAAAATTCCTTAGTCTTTATGTATCTCCCTTTGTGGCAGATTGGGGCAGTAGCTGCCAATCTGCTCTCCGGGGGGGCAGAAAGCACACAAGGCACAAGGGATTTTTTTGTGTGTATTGGGGTGGGGGCTGCCCAAAATGGGCATGCCAATGCCCCCCAAAAAAAAATTGCCCGTTTTTCTGCCTCCCCAGGAGGCATATGGGGGCAATAGCCAATGCCCCCACCCCCAAAATGATTTAAGTCTTTCTGCCCCTCCCCCTGGGAGACAGATGGGGGCAATAGTCCCTTATCTGCCCCCCGGGATGGGCAGAAAGCCCACTATGTTTATTTATTTATTTTATTTATTTAATATATTTATAGAGCGCAGAACCTGTCACCCAGAGGGCATCCTGGCGCTTCGATCAAGAAACCGTGCACTTTAACCGCTCAAGCCGTTTTTGGAAATAGGTGAGTTTTTAACGCTTTCCTAAACGGAAGATAGTCCTTGTGACTCCTCAAAGAGAGTGGCAGGGAGTTCCAAAATTTGGCCGCTGCCACGCCAAAAGAGCGGCCACCCATCCTCACTCTATGAAACCTCGGAACCACGAGAAGATGAGCCGATGAAGAGCGGAGGGGCCGTGGAGCAGAGTACCACGTAAACATGTTTTGCAGAGGAATGGGGCCCTGACGGTGTACCGCTTTAAACACCAAACATGCAGCTTTGAACTGTATCCGCGAACCCACCGGGAGCCAGTGTAGGTCTCGTAAAGCAAGAGTGGAAGAGCTGGACCTAGGGCGGGAGAGGGCCAGCTTGGCGGCCATGTTCTGCACCCGCTGTAGCTTCCCCGTCAGGTATTTTGGAGCCTCCAGAAGAAGCCCGTTGCAATAGTCAAGACGACTTAGTATGGTCCCACGGACTACTTCCGGCCTGGCTTGAGCGGGGAGAAGGGGCAGAACTTTGCGTAGCAGCATCATACACGTAGCAGTGGTTTTGTTGACGTGTATGTCAAGTTGTAGGTTAGGGCCAAAAATCACCCCCAGGTTGCGGGCTGATTCCGCTGCCAACACTGGCTCAAGGAAGGTACTAGGCCAAAAGTTCTCTGGGAGTGCCCGCGGAATCCGGTCAATGGAACAGTGGAGCACCTCCGTATTAGAGCTATTAAATTGAAGGGAGTTAGCTCGTAACCAGTCCGCTGTAGCTGCTATGCAGCGATGGAAAGTATCCAGCGAGACCGCATTGCTCCCTTCCAGAGAAAAGACCAGCTGGGTGTCGTCGGCATAATTAAATGCTGAGACACCGAAAGATTTTATTAGCTGGACTAAAGGGCGAAGGTACAGGTTGAACAATATAGGGCTGATGGCCGAGCCCTGTGGAACCCCCTGTCCTACACTCCTTGGCTCAGAGCTAAATGGCGGAAGTGAGACCAACTGTTGCCTGCCACCAAGATAGGATATCAGCCAGTCTCTAGCCCCCTCAGTGACCCCACACTCCTCCAGTCTCCTGACCAGGGTCCGATGGCAGACCGTGTCGAATGCGGCCGACATGTCGAGCAGCACTAAAAAGGCTGCCCGACCACTGTCGACACGCGAGCGAAGATTGTCCAACACGGTCACCAGCGCGGACTCTGTCCCGTGTCCGGGGCGGAAGCCAAACTGGGCCTCATCGAACCACCCGATGTTCTCCAGGAAGCCTGAGAGTGAGCGGGTCACCCATTTTTCCAGGATCTTAATCGGGAAAGGGAGCAAGGAGATCGGCCTATAATTGGAGAGACAGGCCGGGTCCAAAGTTGGCTTTTTTAGCAGCGGTGACACTACTGCTAACTTCCAGCACTCTGGCACCGATGCCGACTCCAAGGATTGGAGACAGATCGAGAACAAAGGCAAGAAGAGTTCTGCATGGAAAGCCTTCCAGAATTTGGGGGGCAGCGGATCACGCGGAGACCCTGAGGACACCGAGTGTGCCACCTTACAAAATTCCTCAAAGGAGGGAGAAGGGAAAAACTTCAGCTGGGGTTGAACGGAGGGGATATCCGAGACTCCCAAACGGGGGTCAAGGGCATTCAGCTGGGGTCGACTGGGCGAGCTGCCCGGAGCTCCCAGACCAAGGGCAACAGTACCCGTCTGGGGTCGACTGAGCAGTTCTACCGGAGCTCCCGCACCGGTCGGCTGGGGTCGACTGGGTGAGCTGCCCGGAGCTCCCAGACCGAGGTCAGCTGCACTTGTCTGGGGTCGACTGGGCAGGTCAACCGGAGCTCCCATGCCACGTGCTCCCAGAAAAAGGGCAGAAACAGTTACCGAGGTCGACTGGATGACTCGGTCGGAGCTCCCAACTCAGTGCTGAAAGCAGATGGCTGGGGTCGACTGAGCGAGCCAACCAGCGAGCCAACCAGAGCTCCCAGGCCAGAAGCAGCAGGTAAGGGGTGTGTTAAACCCTCAAGGATCTTAGCAGTCTTCTCCTCGAAAGCAAGAGCCAACGAGTCACAGAGAGTCACAGAGAGCCTGCGACGCACGAACCGTGTTAGCCGCACAAGCAGGGTGTGACAGGTCCTTGACAATTTTGAACAGGGCTTGGGATTTATTAGGCGCCTGAGTCAGGGAAGCTTCCAAGAAAGCCGTCTTGGCCCGCTTGATCTGTACCTTGTAGCCTCTCAGTGCGAGCCTAAACGAGGCTTTAGCTGAGGTGGAGTATTCCCTCCTCCACACTCTCTCCGCCCGTTTACAGCTCAACTTCAGTTGTCGTAGCTCCTCCGTGTACCAGGGAAAAGCCCGGTTCACTCTCCCTCTAGATCTACGGAGGGGCGCCATCTTGTCAAGCGTGTCAGTAATAACTTTCTTCCACTGAATTACTCAAGCAGAAGTTAGCAGGTATTAAGGAGGGCATAGGAACTGAGCTGAGTAATTGGGACCAAGGTCTGCCCAATTTCGAAAGTCCCGCCCCGGCGGCTTCAGAGGAGTGATCCCCTAAACGTAGGGAGAAAGCCACAAGCGCATGATCGGTCCAGCATTGGGCTAAGATGTCATTAATCACTGCCGAATGAGCGCCAGCGAAGATCAAGTCCAAAACATGACCGCCCCTATGAGTCGCCGAGCAAACCAGTTGCTGCAGTTGGATGTCAGCAAGAGCTTGGCAGAGTGATGTAAACGCTCCGTCTGAAGGACCCCCTGCCATAAGTTGAAGTCACCCAGAACTAACCGCTTCGAATGGGTATTTGATAGGTCGTACACTAAATCAAGGAACTCTGAAAGAGAGGAAGCCGAGCCCGGCGGCCGATAACACAGCACCCCCGATATCAGTGTTCTCTCCAGATTTCTGAGGGAGAATCCCATCCACTCGAAGCCCAGTACCTCCGCTGATTTTCAGCTGGGAAAAGCCCAGCTTTTCACGGTAAATGTACCGATTCCGCCCCCGCGATTATTCGGCCGAGGGGTGTGGATGATTTTAAAACCTGGGGGACAAGCCAAACCCAGTTCAACTAGGCAGTCCTCCCGAGTCCACGTTTCGGTTAGGAACAGCACGTCCAACCCAGAAGAGTCGATCAAGAAAGCAATCTCAGTGTGGTGTTTGCAAAGCGACCGAACGTTGAGCAGCCCACACGACAGAGATTGGAACGGAGATGGATCAATGGCCCTCTGTGTCACAGGAGCCTGGGACGGTCTTAATTCCAGCAGATCCGTCCGGGAGTAGACCAAGCGAGGAGAGTGCGAATGGCCAGAGGTAGCGGCCCTATGCGCGCCCGTTGCGTAAACGGGCTTACCTCCGGCGCACCTCCGGCGCGCCTACGTCGCGCCCGCTGCGCGTGACCGCTGCGCGCTTGGTCTGCCATCCTTATGAGGTATTCAACCGAGCGGAAGTCCGCCTCCGGCGTCCCTTGCCTTCAGCAAGATGGGGCCCGGAGTGCTCCTCGCCTTCACCCCAACCCAAGATGGCGGTCGGACCCGCTAGCCTAGCTGTATCCCGCCAAGTGCGGGTGAAAATACCTTTTAAATGCGGGTAAGCCTGAGCTGATTCCCCGGCCTAAGATTGCGCCCCTAAAACGATAGAGCTTAGCAGCAGAGTTAGTTGAGCCCTTTAGTGGCTCAGTAACGTGATGCTAGCGACGCTAGTAATATTAAAAAAGCAACACAGTAAAAACGACAGCAGTTACAAGCGCGCTGGTGCAAGATCTAACCTGCGCAGTGGTCAGGCAGCCTTTAAAAAGCTTACCAAGTGCGGAAGTCCGCCTCCGGCGTCCCTTGCCTTCAGCAAGATGGCGCCCGGAGTGCTCCTCGCCTTCACCGCAACCCAAGATGGCGGTCGGACCCGCTAGCCTAGCTGTATCCGGCCAAGTGCGGGTGAAAATACCTTTTAAATGCGGGTAAGCCTGAGCTGATTCCCTGGCCTAAGATTGCGCCCCTAAAACGATAGAGCTTAGCAGCAGAGTTAGTTGAGCCCTTTAGTGGCTCAGTAACGTGATGCTAGCGACGCTAGTAATATTAAAAAAGCAACACAGTAAAAACGACAGCAGTTGCAAGCGCGCTGGTGCAAGATCAGGGATATGTTTATGGGCATGCCACTGAGAAGCCCCATTGGCAAGGGTCGCTCCCTTTTTTTTTAGGCACACATTTTGACTGTTTCAGTGATATTTTAGTCTCATCTGTACCCAAGCAGGGGCAGCAGAACCACTAGAAACCAGGGAGAGTTTGTGTGTGTGTAAACTGGAGTTTGGCTGACGGTCTGTGTGTACTGACCTTTGGCTGGCATTTTGCTGGCGGTGTGTGTGGACCTGCACTTGGCTAATGGTGTGGGTTGACTCGCGCTTGATGACGTTGTGTGTAGATTGGTGCTTGCCTGGTAGTGTGCAGTGGACTGGTGCTTGGCTGCCTGTGTGCATGGATGGTCCTTGGCTGCAGGGGTGGACTGGCCATAGCGTGCACCGGGCGTGTCCCCGGTGGGCCAGAGGCGTGGGGGCTGGTTTTCTGGCCGTCGGGGCTGGTGTTGTCATTGGGGGCCGGTTTTGCAGCAGTGCTTCAATATCTACCCCCAGGTTGAGCAGCAACCTGCCAGGGCTGGTTGCTGTTCCCAGTCTGCCCTGCTTGGCTGGCAGGGTGCAAAGATGGCTCTCTGCTGGCGGAGGGCTTGGGTGGCGCTTGGCTATCTGTGTGCGAGGATAGTGCTTGGCTGACTTGGGCATGGATGGCATTTGGCTGGTGCTGTGTGGATGGCGCTTGGCTGGTGGTGGGGGTGAATGGCACTTGGCTGGTAGTGCGTGAATGGCGCTTGGATGGTGGTGTGCATGGATTGTGGTGTGCGTGTATGGACTCTTGGCTGGTGGTGTAGCTTGCATGGATTCCCCCAGCATTTTCTTACTCCGAATCCCCTGCAAACCTCAAATTTACTTACAAAGACACATTTTCCTCGTTTTTGTCTGGATAAGCTATTGGATCACCGCACTGGCACACATTTCCTACCAGCCAGCATTCCCCTTGGTCTCCCGAGAAAAATGTTATATCACTTGTGTGGGTGCCCAAAGTAGTGTCCGCTCAAAAACGTATAATCATACTGCCCATTTGGACCCTCTTTGGCCGTCCCCCACACAGATATTAGAGGAAAATTTGACTTTTTAGGTAAGTTTGAGATTTGCAGTGGATTCTTGGAAGGATAAATCTAGGGGGATCAAAGCAAGCCACACCTCCCTGGACTCCCCCAGGTGTCTAGTTTTCAGAAATGTCTGTTTTTTTTGGTACCCCTTGATGTCTGCACAACCAGGACCAAAAACACAGGTGCCCACTTATCACAAATTGACATGGTTTTTCAAGGGGGTCATCTGCGTTTTTGGTCCTGGACTCCGAGGCCATCTACGGAAACGTAACAAACCCAGACATATTAATGTCTAATATTAAATATTATCGAGCTGTGTTGATTGAGGAAACGTTGGCCTTAATCCGAACATATGACCTATCGGACCACAAGGAGGAAGAGAGAATCCAAACAGTCCTGCTAGACGCTAACAGAACAGCGAGGAAAAACGAGAGAACTTCCAACCCCCACAATCTACAGCACATACAGCTAACACCAAACGAAGCGGAAAATGTGATCGCCAGTAAAAAAGAAAAACACCTATCCTGTCTATTACTCAACTGCCGGTCAGCTACCAAACATGCATCGGACATAGCGGACCTCATCCTCAACAAGGACATCGACCTGGCAATCCTTACAGAAACTTGGCTTACGGAATCCTCATCCCCAACCATGGATCTATTGATACCACCGCAATTCAACGTTCTCAGACTGGATAGACACGGAAAGCTAGGGGGAGGGATAGCATGCATTCATCGATCTGACATAGAGGTTAAACAAATTCAGGCCGACCCGCTGGAATCATGTGAGTATCTTGGTCTTAACATAAGATCATCCAACACTCAATGGTGCAACCTGCATACTTTCTACCACCCACCAGGAGATAACACAAAGTTTATAGCAGAGTTAATGGAGATCATAACAGCCAACTCGAATGACGCTGCCAATAACATATTCCTAGGCGACTTCAACCTGCATTGGGAGAACTGCAATGACAAACTGGTCAACATGCTTAAAGGTTTCCTCACTGAACTAAACCTCACTCAAGCGTGCACACTGCCCACACATTCGAAAGGAGGGACGTTAGACTGGATAATCTCAAGAAACAAAGCTGCTACAATCCACTCCATAACTCCATGTGACTGGTCGGATCATCACGCCATAACTTTCATGATACCTGCAACGAGAAAAGGTAGAACCAGGCAACCTGTCAAGACCAAAAAATGGACTCGAGACACAAAAGAAACAAATATGGAACTACTGGTCAAAAGCTGTGAAAGAGACTTAAAGCCACCCAACGATATGGAAACAGTTAACGAACTGACGGAACACTACATAACAACTGTCGAAAATATCGTTAATAACACCATGCCACTAAAATTGAAACGAATCTCAGAAAAGACAAAAAACCCGTGGTTTAACGAAGGACTAAATGAAGATAGACGCAAATTGAGAATGGCCGAAAGAAAATGGAGGCAACACCCATCAACTCCGGAACTGGAAGCCCTCAGAAAAACAAGGAAACAATATAATAAAAAGATCATCAACTCAAAAAAGGAATTTATAAGAGAAGAACTGGATAATGCCAAAAACAGGCCACGAAAACTATTTGAAATCCTAAAGGAGCAATCAAACAAACTAGCCAAAACAGTGCAAGAACACTCAAAAACATCTCTAAGCTGTGATGATTTCTCCACATTTTTCATGGAAAAGGCCAAAGCACTCGAAATAGAGCTTAAAAATTCGGCATTAAACCTTCCCAACGAACCTTGGGCTACTAACGATGCCAACTCTACAACAGTTTGCACTAAGGCTAAAAACAAGGCGAGCTGGGAAACATTTGAACTGTACGACCAACACACGATTGCCAAGACGCTCTCAGGAATCAAACCTAACAACCACCACCAAGACCCTCTACCTGCAAAATGCGTAAAAGAAATCAATCACATCTTGATTCCAATATGGACCGAAATAATAAATGCGTCACTGTCACAAGGGATCCTTCCAGACTGCCTAAAAACAGGTCAAGTCGTTCCCATAATCAAAAAACCCATAGCAGATACATCAGATCCAAATAACTTTCGCCCAGTGACCAACATCCCTTTACTGGCCAAGTTGACTGAGAAATGTGTGCAGAACCAATTGTGCCAACACATCAACAAATTCTCCTTGTTAGATGAATGCCAATCAGGATTCAGAGCAGGGCACAGCACTGAAACAGCGATTCTCCACATTACTGATGACGCATTACAGGCCCTTGACCAAAATCAAGCATGCTTACTGATTCTCCTGGACTTGTCATCGGCATTTGATACGGTAAATCATGAAGCATTACTGGCCAGGCTACGGGACAGGATGGGAATATCAGGAACAGTGCTGAAATGGTTCGAGTCCTTTTTACAGAACAGAACACAGCGCTTCCTGGTTAACCAATCAATCTCCCCTCCGTGCCCTACCACAATTGGAGTCCCTCAAGGATCGACATTATCCCCAGATCTGTTTAACCTATACGTCGAGCCACTCACAGAAATTCTACAAAAATCTCAAATATCCTATCACATGTATGCAGACGACACGCAAATATACGTAAAGATTGGATCCATAAAAGAATTGGAATTAATGAATGAAACACTAAAAATGACACTTCAATGGTTAATGGCAAACCACCTGAAGCTGAATGCACATAAAACAGAGTTCCTATTAATCTCTCCACCAAAGAAGAATATAGAAATAATGGAATGGATGAAAGTCGTGACTGCGCTAAACTGTACCCCTACCCTTGTCAACTCAGCCAAATCACTAGGAATCATCTTAGATGAGAATCTAGACATGAAAGCCCACATTAACTCAATGGCGAAAAGTGCCCGATTTCACTTGAACTACCTAAGAAAATTGAAACCTTTCATCACAGAGTCAGACCTCAAATTGGCAATCCAATCCTTAGTTATCTCGAGGATTGAATATGGGTGCACCACCTTGGCTGGATTACCAAAAATGTCCACAGGACCATTGAAAGCCTGCCTTAACGCTGCAGCAAGACTTATCACCGGAACTAGGAAATATGACCATATATCCCCACACCTGAAAGCATTAAACTGGCTACCATATGAAGCAAGAATCCAAATGAAGTTAGCATGTATCACACATAAAGCATTACACGACAACACCCCAAGATATCTTACAAAGAAAATTCAGTTGTCCGGTGGCAACCGAACATCTAGGAGTGCTGGGGAGCTGCTACTACGACCAGCATTCTTCCGAAAGAAAAAAACTTATGACAGAGCGTTCTCAGGAGCGGCCCCCAGAATATGGAACTCACTCCCTCCAGACATCAGGAAGATCCAGAATCTGGTAACATTCAAACGGGAAGTGAAGAGCCTGCTGATGAATAGATACATTACTTAATGAAGATCACTGATCTTGGATCTGCTATAATACTGCCTTAGTACAGATCATGTACGCTATCAAAATAGGAGGCTCAGACAATACTATAATGGAATATGTATCCTAGGATATGGGAACAACCCAAAGCCAACAGGAATGGAGATTGGATTGAACAGAAGAACAATATCTTTCATGAACCTATACAGTGCTACCTCATACATGAACCTATACCGTGCTACCTCATATTTGTTATATATACATGTCTTGTATTTTATTTAATCATAGCTTACTTACTTTTGCTAACGTCACATGTGTTACGAATTTATGTCATCTACCTCACTGCGATTGCTTGCTAACGACGTATACATATGTAACCGTGTTTCCTTTTCCTACCTCATGTTAAGCGCTCTGATACCTACGGGTCTTGTTCGCGCTATACAAAACTTTATAATAAAATAAAATAATAAAATAAATTGATAATATTGTCAGTGAATAGGCAAAGTACTCCAGAATACTTGGTATAGTTGTTAATAATGGCAGCCTTATTTTTTCCCACGTTCAGGTTATCCTTCTTTTGTTCAACAATTGTAATCTTTGAGGACACTTACGGTTGTTTCCAACAGTGTATGATTTGGTGGTTTCTATAAATGAGATTGACTTCTATGGCACGAATTCTAGTGGGGAAGTCCCTGGAAAATATAAAGGAATCTGGGGAACATGTTTAAAAAATATATTTTTTATAGATTTATCAGAACATTAAATAAAAAAACACTTCCTAGATTAGAGAGATTCTCTTATCTAGGAAGCTATCTGAGACAAAAGCATTCTATCCTTTCAGTGACTGACAGGATATTCATGTTAGCACTTTTCTTATGCTGTGTGCCTGAAAACTAGCCATAGTTATGTCTTTCTTATCAACTCACTTGGAATAAAAAATGGTCTCAGAAAATCTAAGATACTAAGAATAATACAATTGCATAATTAATCTTAAAATCTGATGTGCCTGCAATGTAGGATTTTTGTTAAAACGGTAAGGGTGTCGATTCTGGATCATCCAGAGTACTCGCTTCTTTTGTTTACCTGTGATCAGTGTGCTCTCGATACAAATGTTTTGTTGAATATTAGCCTCTGATGGTTCCAAACAAAAGACAAACAGAGTAGTAATCGGGCAGAACCTCTATTTACCTCTCTGAAACCCAAGCTCTTCTACTTAATTATTGTTGACTATTAGTTGAGCGCAGATTTTTATGAAGTTGGCTAAAATAGGTTAGTGCAAATCCATATTTTTGTAGGATACGTTTGTGCTGTGTACAGCATTTCTGTGTTTCTGGCATCTAAGGCCAAGATCTATGTTGGAATAGGTTTGTTTTTAGTATGAGCGATCCCATTGATAATTTAGGTATTCCTCTTCTTGATAAATCCTGCATGATCAAAGTACTAGTTTTGGATAGATTTTACGGAACGTGTTAGTGAACTCCTTGGGGTAGACCTTTGCCTCACAGTTCTCACAACACTTTCAATCTTTATGCTGAAAAACTGTAGCGTCTATTCCTACCATGACCATGACGAAAAAGGCATGCAATTCCATCACAGTTAAGTGACCGTTACTACAAACATTTTATTTTTTGATAAACGATTTTATTGGGTTTTAACTGCCACAAGGTGGCCAACAAGATCTAGGCTCAAGTTAAGCTTTCAGTATCACATACACAAGTTACAGCCAAGCGAGCCAGGACCTATACATAAATAGATCATAGAGTCTCTCTGAAGCCAGGGTTTGGATATGAGTCAAAGGTGCAACCACTTCCCCCACACACACCCATATTTTTGGGGACAACCTCTCACCTCAAACACCACCCTCTCCTGCTAGGCACACCAGTCAATCCAGCTGCGCCACTCTGCGATGGTACGGGGAACGGGGCTTATCCACCTTGTCGCAATGTCACGTTTTGCGACCAAGAAGGCCGTACTTAGGAAGGCATTCTCAGCCCTGGTGCCCCCAGCACCCTCTGCTATCCCCAGAAGGATCAGGTTGAGAGATAGGGGAACCGCCCTTCCCAGCACCTCTGCAAGCTCTCTTGTTACTGCCGCCCAATATGTTTGTTTGGGGCCCCAGGACTAGACCATGTGGAAGAAGTCTGCAGGTGCGACTGCGCATCTGGGGCAAGTGGCATCAGGTCAGAGACTGGCCCGGTGTAGAGGCAAGTGGGGGAAGGTATGCTATGTGAAGGTAGTAAGTTTGCATAAGCCTCAATTTGGAGGAGATGGTGAGCTCGCGGAGAGCCATCAGGGCATCACGCACATCTTCTTTTTCTAGTGGACCCACCCAACCCTCCCATTGGATTTGCAGATGATGGAGGGAGCCAGGGAAGTTTAATATGAGGGTGCAGTAAGTTTGTGAGATACCTCCGTGCCCTAGGTTACCTTTTAGGATTTTGGCTTCGGGTGGATTAAACTCCGGGAGGGGTTCTGTGTTGCGTATGGAGGGAGTGCCTGATTTAGAGATATTTGTAGAATTGAGATTGTGTGAGGGCAAAGGGAGTGTGTGAGGGCAAATGACTCCTGTAGGCCAGCAAAGGAGCATGTGTGTTCCTGACCCCATGTCCCCTAGTTGGAAAATCCCTCTGTTATCTCATGCTCTGAAGCCTGCAAGTGTTTCCACTTCCTTCAGCCAGTGCCGTGCCATAGCGGGGTTTGTTGTGTGAGCTTACCATCCCACTGCATGTGACGGAAGGCGACACGTCCGGCAAAGGGTACTACTCGTGTGACCGTAGGCAGCTGGGAGGGGACGGGCAAACGTACAGCAATGCCTTCAGAGTAGGGAAGTAAAGCCTTGTGAGTTCTAGTTTATAGGCCGGGTCTGACCACCCCCGTTGAACCAGTCATGGGCAACAAGGAGTTGAGAGGCAAGATAGTAAAGGTACAAATTGGACATGCCCAATCCGCCGTCGTAGGGCCCTCACTGGCATTGGATAAGCACTATTCGCGGACGTGCTCATCGCCATAAAAAGATGTGTGCGTCACCCTCTAATTTTTAGAACCAAGATCTTGGAATCTGGAGGGGGAGGTTGAGAAGGATATAGAGGAAGCGGGTAATATCATCATTTTATACAAGGCTATACGGTCCATCACATTAAGGGGGGAGGCTTTGCCAATTGGTCAGGTCTACCTTTGCTTTCCGGAGCAACAGTTGTAGATTCTGAGCCCAGGTGTGCTCTGGGTGCAGCGCCTCCCAAATGCCCAAATATTTTATAACTCAGCCTGCGGAGGGGGATGGTTGACTGCCCGCTGAAGCAGTCCCTTCATGAAGCCAGGGAAACCAGCACCGATGTGGCTTTGTTCACCTTCAGGCCGGAGGCTAGTCCATAGGCCTCAAGCTGATGAAGGCATCGGGGGCGACTCTTTGCAGGGTCCGCCAAATACAGGAAGACGTAGTCCTCATAAAGGGCGATGCGATCTTCATCCCCTGCACATTGGATCGCCAAAAATGAGCCGAGCTAGGGGCTCCATTGCTAGGGTGAAGAAAAGGGGGGACGAGGGGCAACCTTGCCTTGTATCGAGCCTAATGGGTAAGGAGTCAGAAAGAACTCAGTTTGCTTGTACTCTGTCCGAGGGATGAGAATTAAAGCACATCAACCATGCTCCTCAAAAAGGCGGGCCAAGGCCGGTATGGGCTAGCACATTGCGGAGGTAATCCCAGTCCACTGTATCAAACGCCGTTTTGAAATTAATAAGGAGCAAGGCTAAGTCGTGTGGTAGGGAGTAGCGATGGGCTAGAGCCACATGGAGCCATCAAATGCAGTGTTGCGTGCTTCTTTGCGGTACCAAGCCACACCGGTCCGAATGGATGAGCATCAGTAGCACCTTCAGTCTGTTGGCCAGGTTTGTGATGAAGATTTTTATTTCGCAGTTGAGTAAGGAGATGGGAGGCAAGTGGGCTCAGGAGGTGGATGGGGGCTGTATTTTGTGGATCACTACTATGGTGGCAGAATCAGAGTCTTCTGGGAACGAGCCTAAGCAACACGCCTCTTCGAAAAGGGCAAGGAGATGAGGGAGCAATAAGTCTCGGTTTTTCAACAGGTATTCCATGGGGAACCCGTCTGGGCCTTGTTTTTTCCCGGGGCTCAGCCCTGAGAGAGCGTCTCCGACCTCTTCCATCGTGATGGGATCGTCTAGTTGTTGGGAGTCCTCCCGGAGTATCACTGGACACCCTATCCCTGTCTTTTGGCAATTCCTCTTAATAGAGGGCAAAGGCCTCTGCAGTGTCTGGCAGGCCCTGGTATGTATGGCCTGTTTCATCTGTAATCTCTGGGACTATTCTATTGGTCTGCTGGTGGGAGGCCAGCCAATATAGCATGTTTCCATTCTTGTTACATCAACTGTAGATATTGGCCGTCGCTGTGCGCAAGAGAAGCTTGGCCGCTTCTAGTGAGTGAAGGCGTATGTCCTCTTGGACAAGATGCAACGGGCGGGAAATGGCTACCCTTAGGTCAGAGAGAAGGCGTTGTTCCAGGTGGGCGGCCTTTGCTTCCAGCTGTGTGATAAGAGAAAGGCGTTCGCACTCCTGCGACTGACTAACTGTTTCGGGAATGGTAGCTTTTCTGGCGTACCAGAGCGTATTCACTCGGGCCACCATTCCGGAGTTAAGGAAGTAGGATTGAAGCTCTTCTCTTAGTGCTTGGACTAACGTTTTGTCCTGAAGATACCACGCGTTGATGTGCCACATGGGTCGAGGACTATGGGGAAGTGGTCTGAGACCCCTCTGGGCAATACATCGATGCAAGTCAGCGATTGGCTGTCTGGAGTGTCTGGTGCCATGACCCCTCCAGTTGATTTTAAGTTCTGGTTGCAGCAGCAAGTCAAGGCTGAGAATCTATGGCGACTTCGTCAGGTGGCATGTTCAGTGCCAGAGGTCGGGTAAAGTACAGGACTGCGGGAAAGGTCTGAATCTGCCTGTGGGACCGAAGATGATTTCAGGGAGGAGGATGGAGGGTGTGCGGCGCCCCCAGAGTCACTCCCTCCATCAGCCAAATGGTCTATAGATGGGGCTCTCTTGATACGGTGTGGCGATGAGGGGAAGCCCAGTGTAGAAGCCGAGCGAGTCCCTTCGCATCGCCTCTGTGAGCGGCGACCTTGTCCACTGGAACTGGCTAAGAACGTGCGTGCACCCGGGTCCATAGTCTGGCCTCGGGTGTTGATGGAGGAGGACGGGTGCTCACGCTGTGGCCTCTCCTCCATTATCCACTGCCGGGCTTCCTCAGGTGTGTCAAAGAAGATGAACTTGTTCTGGAAGATGATTCGAAGTCTGGCTTGGGAAATCAAGGTGATACTGCAGACCCATGTTCTGCAATTGCTGTTTGACGTCTTGGAAGGATCACCTGCGTTGCTATACCTCCCTGGGGTAGTCCGGAAATATCAAGACTTTGGTGCCACTATAAAGGCGATATGGTTGGGTCCAGGACCACGTCGCGCTCGTGGAAATTCAGGATGTGGACGATTATCGGTCGCGGGGCGGCGCTGGGAGGGGTCCTCGGAGCCTGGGAGCGATGGGCCTGGTCCACCACAAACCAGTGGAATAGGCGTCCTTCTGGCATCCAGGACTTGAGACACTTTTCTATGAGGTTTACCATCTGTTGTGGGGTCATATCTCCAACGGACTCTGGGACCTCCACGATGCGGATATTATGTCGCGAATGGTGTAACGCGACTTCCGCGAGCGGGTGTAGCTCTGCCGTGCGAGTCTGGAGTTATAACTTGGGATTTGGGATTTGAGGGTTGAGGCGTTGTCTTCGACTGTGGAGATCCGTAACTCAGTCTCCATGATCCTGATTATGGTGTTGCGGAGGTCTTGGCATCCTGGGCCGAGCCCTCAACTGAGGATAGGATGATGCAAACAAGACTGGGGCCCAGGAGAGGCCGTGGGGGGTGCCCATGCCCATGTCACTCGTTACCCTCTGCAGCGACACCAGCCGTGCCTCATGCCCTGGCCACGCACTCGTCCCAGGGAGGGCCCTCTGCTGCGCCGTAGGCCCGTCCCACACCTCTGCAGCGGCACAGCAGTCCATTCGTTTGGTGGCAGCTGGGTGTCACAGGATTCACCGGGAGCCCTCCCGGTCTAGGCACAGAGAAGTATGGGAAGTGGCAGCTGCTGGTGTTACGAATGTCCGTTGAATCAGGTTAGTTTGTGGCGGAGCTCGCAGTTCAATCGACCACCATGCTGGCCGTCTTGGCCACGACCCACTTAAAAATATTTAATGATTATTGTGTTGGCAAATGCATAGTCTATGGTTAATTACTTATCAAGGGAATTGTTTATACATGTTTAGGGCTCCACCTGCGGGACCTATGCACCTCTTTGCCACTCCCAGTGATTCCTTTTGTGCTGTTCTCGGAGATGTTAAAGTTTAGTTTTGCACGTGTTGTTGGATTTCTGTTTACTGATCATATTAGGTTGTGAAATGGATACAGGACAATGCAGTGATATGCAGCGGATGTGTGATGCTACAGTTATGATTTTACTAAAATGTACCTCATTTACCTTAATGAATGAATACGTGAAGCTTCTGGCAGTGTCTGACCTTTTCCCAGATGATTAACCTGTTGGCAATGAGACTTTGACTGATTTACATTTGTAACTGATATTGATTAAGAACTACTATAGAACTATAACTGGAATGTTTGTTTTGTTAAGGAAAGTGAAAGTTTCCACATGATTTGCGAATTAAATTGGGTTCTTTCTTGCCCAGATTACAATTTTTACTGTCTGTGCAATCTAAGTTACACAGACAGATTCAGCACTTTGAGCAGCTCTTGCGGTAAGTTTCTTTACATATTACGCACTTAATAAATAAAGACGTAACACTAGTTTGAAAGGCACTGGTGTAGAAAAAAGAACTCGGTCATTTGGAAATTTGTATAAGACATTAGTCTTTTCCACTTTGTGTTTTGTGATAGTGGGCGCACCACAACAAAGCATATTTGCATTTTTGTTTTCAGAAATGTTTCTGTTTATGTTACACTCAAAGTATCCCATATTAAAACCCTAATCTGCGGCCTATTTAGAAATGATGACATAATCATATTGGTATTTAAATATTCTGTACTTGGAAACGATTTCATCCAAGTCTTGGGTATGAAATGTATTTAGAGAGATTTGGTCTTGAAATATTATGTAGTCAGTCTAAGCGCATACAGAATTCTTGTTCGAATTTAAATTCTGTCTTGTTGTGTTGTTCTCACATCATTTCCCACGTTGTTTTTATTTTACATGTATAGCCTAGTTGTTTAAAATTGGGCATTTTATGTACAAACTCATTATGCATGCTATCCTAAATTGAATTTGTGCACTGTAGTCACATTTCTGCACATCCAAAAGTGGTTGGGATTTGTTTACCTAATTTCTGCATTGTAGAGGGTGATCGTTAACATAGTACGAACATGACTAAAGTTAAAGGAGCACTTTATATAGCAGTACTGTCTACGACAAAAGGTGCTGTACACGTAGCGCTGTATTTTGTGTGTGTGTGTGTGTAATTGACACCAGGTTACTGAGGCCATGTTCTAAAGCATAGAAGGGGTGCACGCAATTGAGACATTAGACTCTACAATTTAGTTAATGCCGTTTTTTTTTGTCGTACACTTTATACAGTGTGCATTTTTTGAGTTTCAGCAACAGGAATAAATGATTTGTCAAGAATGAACTGATTTCTTGCAATTTTCCTTGGTCTCCGATATACTGAGCCATCAGCCCACGACTATTGCCTTAACTGTGTTCACGTCTTGGAAAAGACCCTGGTGTCGTCACTGAGCTTTCAGTCTTGTTTAACAATTTGCTTGGGGTATTGGAATTAGAAACTCTAGTGGGAGTTACTTGGCACATGTTTTTACCATTGTGATTTGGTTGGCAGGACACCTTGTTTCATAAGTCCCTCTAAGTAGTGTTACTTGAACCACCACTAGAAAAACCTGGTAAATGATTATCTGCGTATCGCACTTCTAGATCAGTAAGAGTCTGTTTAAATTCACGAAAAAGTGTATTGCCTGTTGTATCCAAGGAGTGTCCATCTACTATCAAGTTACGCATTGTAATCATATTGTCTGTGTGTAGACTTAAGTCAGTGAAATATTGCGCAGAGACTTTTTTGTGATGTTAGTGAAACAAAAAGCCTACGCTTCTAATATTACCATTAAGCCTTTAGGATCTCATGTTCAGAAAAATATTACATACTGCAAAAACAAATTACAGTTAATGGGGAGTAACAATTAGATGATATAATTGCTAATCTATCATTCAAGCTTGTATAGTCAAGACTGTCAGCCAAAAAACACAATAGGCATAGAAAAAGACAAAGATAAAAAATGAAGTAACTTTCCGCCAAGATCGTAATGGTAATAAGGTGTGTTTTAAAAGCGTGGATCCCTTTGGGGGAATTGGGATTGCTTGAAAAGTGTTATCTTTAAGTATTTCTTGAAGGCTGGCCATAGGTGTGAGATGGAGGTGTAGGGCATTCCAGAGGCTTGCAAGCTTCTATTGGATACTTTATCAGCTGAACCGGGGGTCAACCGATTTGTTGCTCCAGACCGCAGGATGTTATTAGGACTATGGTGGACTAGTTTCAAAGTTTACATTTGATCTTTGACTCCACTCTTTCCTGCTGTGGTGATGTAATTAGAGGCCTTTAATGAAGTCGGAGTTTAGCAGCTTGATTTTGGGTTCCCTTTAATTTTAAAATATTATTGTGTGCTGCAGGGTAGAAACCTTTGCAGCAGTGTAATTGGGGTTATATATGGAATCTAGTTCACCATGTTGCATGCAGAGTTTGTAGCAGAGAGGTTGACCTTTATTAAGCATGATACGTCTAAGGCTCAGGCTTGTGAATCTGGTGAGAACAAAGTTTGGTCTGAAGCGAGCTATATAACTCCGTTCATAATCTATTCTGAATAGGAATGAGAGACAACCTTGGTAATGTGGTCAATCAAATGGAAGGTCTCTGAGTTGTTCTGGTAAGCACAATTTGAGTTGAGGCATTGACAGCTAGCTCATCCTGAAGAAAAATGCACCTGAGGTTTTCAAGGATATTATAGCATTGACTTATTATTTTCCAGTTTGATTTGTTCTTGTGTTTCATGCATGTTCATTTGGAACATAATTTGATAATGGGTTAACCCCATTGTTCTCATGTAGAAATGTAAAGAGAGGGTGATATTGATTATATTTGGGACACTAGGACTGATCTCTTTCACTGAGGTGCGGAGCGTGGAGGGGGGAGTTTGTGCGGTGCAGGATTGCAAACCTATCATCTCCAGAATGGTAGAAATAACATGAACAAAAAACCGTGTACACACATCCAAGTTAGGTGGAAAAACAGTTGAGAGGGTCAAGGAATCTACCACACCCACTGTGCTTAAGTTTAATTTGTGTATTCTGATGAGTGTAAGAAACCCTGCAGACTTATTTAAAGTAGAGTTACATTTAAGTTGTGCGCTCAAACACATGTCAAGAATACATGTACCAATGTATGCCAGGGCCTGAAGACCAGAATTAGGCTTAATCTTTTATTCTGCCACTGTTTAGAAGCCTTCACTCCAAAGAAATTCAACCTACTGTTCCTATAAACCTAGATTAAGTAGCAGAACTGGTGACTAAAATATGACTAGACCAGCCAATCCCAGTCTTTCTGCAGCCTTTGTACCTTTTTCATCCACCATCTTGCCCACTTACTTTGTTGCAGATTGACAAAAGAGAAATGTTGTCTTTTTTCTTCTGTAATGAATGTTGATAATGTGTACAATTGATTTAGCAATCACTTGGTGTTTTATGCACGTGCTACAACTCTGCCGGGTAGCCACTCCTCACTGTTCAATGGATGTCATAATTTTATGGAATTGTTGTTGTGACCTGCAGCTCCTGGTGCTGCTGAGTACATAGACCCAGTTATTTCCAGGGATTTATGATCTGTGCCTGGAACTGCGCAGTGGAACACTTTCACAGAGACTAGGAACATTGTAGGGAATCCTGGGCTGAGCAGCTACTTTACAGACATGCACATCTTTCTGTATGTGCCCAACCAAGCCTAATTAAATTGCTACCAAGACTTGGCAAGTTTGTGATTACACTTCAATATCTCCCCTACTAATAATTTACTCTTGACAGTTAGCTTAGTTCTAAGGCCGTACCATCACATGGTCAGGCTTATGCAATCACAGATTGAGTTTACCAGTGTTCCATTTGGAGAACACCATCATAAGTCCTAAGAGAATAAGAGACCTAATGCATAAACAATGGAATACCCCATGACCCCATACAAAACTTTGGGGCAAAAAAAATGTAACCCTGGATCAACATCGTTCCTCCTGAATCACTATGTCATGGAGAGAGAGTGGGCATTTGGGTGTCATTTTCCTGTAATGGAGCCCATTTAATCTGTGGTGATGTTGCCATTGTCCGTGTGGAAAGTTCACTTCAGTACGCAGTCCAGTGTGCAGTGGTGGGTGCCATAACAGTAATTTCCTGCCAATGGCACTCTCACTCAATCTGGTGGACAGAGCTCAGAGCTTGACGACCTGGAAAGTACAATAATTAGAGTGCACAAGAAGAAAAGATACGGAAAAATGGCAACATCAAATGCAATGCCACCTTTCATTTGCACGCTTCTTGATAACGTCCTGGGGACGGCTAGCAACATCTTCCTTTCTGAGAAGTAGACAAATTGATTAAACTAATATGTGGTGTGCATCAATATTTTGTAGTAGTCCTCCTCATAAAGCGTTTGGAAGGACATAATCGCACAAAATACAGCTTTTTTTTCAAATCCTCCTAAAAACTGTGATAAATTGACCATGTGAGCTCCTGGTAACATTATCAAAAGTTCTTCTGATGGCTAAAGTGGCACATTTAAAAAGCTAAAGGATGCCATGTTCATTGCAAGTGTAATTTGTAAAATGTGGAATCTGTTATAATAGTATGTATTGTGAGATGAACAATGAATTCAATATTCTTGTAATGGCTGAAACAAGCTCTCAACGTTTCCAAATCTATCGCTAAACATCCAGATCATATTTTCCCTTGTTTTCCGGTACTTGTTGTCCCGTTCATTCCCTTACAGAGGCAGCATTCTCCTGTTCCCAGTCCTGGTTTTAAAATTGAATGAACAGGACGAGAACCAGAATAAAGAGCTAAAAACAGACTTGGTTAGCTGTTCACACATGGAATAGGAAAGCCTGTTAGCTCTGCCAATGCACTTGTGTCCTGAAGCAATTTAAGTCTTTATTACTATAGGATAACTTCTTTCCCTAAATATTTGGCTTGTTAATTTGTGGATATTCATTTAGAACAGCTTACGCTTTAGAGTTCAGAAGAAATAATTTAATTTACTTGCTTTCATTTTGTATGTAATGTTGTATTCTTCTTGTTCAGCGCTGATTCACCCAACAAACCCATCATAATGAATTGCAATTTAGGTATATACAATTAAAAGTGCAATTGCCTGGGCTTTAGGTTTGTCAATCTAAGTATATGGGAATATTTTATAACTGGAAAAGTCAGATCTCTTACATTTATATTTACCCCCCAGCCTTTGACCGGATTATCTCATGTTATTATTTATTTATTTATTTATGCGATTTTATATAGCGCGAAGGTGTCAGAGCGCTTTACATAAGAACCAGTTGCAGAACATAAGGACTTAGGATTACATGCGTTACAAAAAGGATACAAACAGAAATAAATTGCAAATGTACAAGATGTAAAGTCACACAAGGAGGAGATACAAGTGGATATACTCTAAGAGTCACATTGGAATGGTAGATAATACAAAGGTCTACTGCATATACTAGTGATTAGAGTTATCTCTATATACATAGGGAAGGGATAGACATGGATATACTCTTAAGAGTCACATAGGAATGGTGGAGAGCACAACGGTCTACAGCATATACTAGTGATTAGAGTTATCTCTATATACATAGGGAAGGGATACGACTGGATATACTCTAAGAGTCACAGAGAAGGGCAGGAACGTGAGATAAACGAGAGAGGGAAGCAGATAGTAGTGAATAAGACAGACTATTCATGTCCATGATGGGCATAAAAAGTGCATATTTATCCTAATTTATCGATAACAAATTGTACATGCTCTGAATGTTGACATTTTCAGAAACTTGCAAAAGCAAACAAATATTTTGAAGTTTCCATTTATTGTACTCCCAGCCTTATGCCAACTTACTCCAAAAGTGGAACAGGAAATACTATTTAAAGATCACTATTCATGAAACCAAGTACTGTTCCAGTAGCTTTTGATATGTCTGCCAGGCAATGCTTTTATATTTTAATAATCTCATCCATCGAAGTAAGGTACCCATTTGGATTGAAGCAGTAGATTTCTTAGCATGATGAAAAGCAGTATCCGCTTGTTCAAAGAAGGTTTAATTTGAGAATGTACTGTCTGTTGCCTTTCAAAGCGTTTTAGCTCGTACAGAAAAGTGTCTAATTTTGATCCGGTTCCAATTTACTATAGTCTCTGTCCTGGATTTTCAACTATTCATTCAGCTGCCATAACTATCACTTGTAACTTTACTGCTTAATTACCCCATCTGTGTAGGGTGAGCGGTTCTTTTCAGAATAGTTATCACCATGAGGTTATTCATTGGGTTATGTTTGTAATAAAGAGCTATTAAAATAGGTAAGTCTTACTTATATGGGTCATCTATTTCTTTGTGTAGTCCTCTATCTTCTTTATTGTAAAGTGTTACATACTATTTGTTGGACTTGGCCCTATTTGAATGTTTATCACCAAACTTTTTTTGCCTTTTGCCTCCTATTTTTCTCACCTCTTTTTGTTGGCTTTAGGACTCTGGGCATTTTACCACTGCTGATCAGTGCTAAAGTGCATACACTCTCTGTAAATCCTAATTTTGATTGGCTATCCATGATTGGAATATTTGATTTACTGGTAAGTCCCTAGTAGAGTGCTCTGTGTGCCCAGGGATGGTAAATCAAATGCTACTAGTGAGCCTACAGCCCTGGTTGTGAGACCTGCCATTGCAGTGTCTGCAATGTTGACCTAGCAAGTGCAACCCCTTGCCAGGCCCAAAACCTCACTTTTACTATATGTTCGGCACCCCTGAGGTAGCCCAAGTTACCCCCATTGGCAGGGTGCAGTGTATTTGAAAGGTAGGACATGTACTGGTGTGTTTTACATGTCCTGATAGTGAAATACTGGCAGTTTTGCTTTTCACTTTTGAAAGGATTAGCTCGCCTACATGTTATCAATGGAGCTGCCTTGTAACATTTTACAAGTGTAACTTTCAATTGGGAAAAGCTAGAGATTTGGAGTTTGGGCTCAGAATTTAAAAACACATCTTTAAGTGAAGGCGGTTTTCAAATTGTCTTTGAAAATGACACTTTTAGAAAGTAGGCATTTTCTTGTTTAACCATCCTGTGCCTCGGCCTACCTGCGGAATCAACATCTGGTTTAGAATGACAGGGGCTTGTTTGTGAATTCACTCTAGACCGTCCCACAAAGGGAGTTGAGGTGTGCCCTGCATATCCTGATGGCCCACCACCAGGCTGATGGGCCTTCCTGGGCTAGAGTGGTGGGAGGAGTTGTCACTTATACCTGAATAGGAAAGTGCCTGGCCTTTTGCAATGCTGTCTCCAACCCCCTTGGGTGTGTCTGAAGCCAAGATCGGGCAGTACAAGCACATGTGCACTACAAAGACAAACCTATGAAGAATGCCTTTTTCAAAGCCCAAAGGGGTATAAGTATTGGACCTAAAAAAACAGACTGTTAGAACACTTCTGGAACCGAGGACTCTGCCAAGAAAAAGAGATGAAGAACTGTCAGGAGGAGCACTGCCCATTTGCTGTGCTGGGTTGGCCTGCAGTTGCTGTTTCTTTCTGCTGCCGCATTTCTGCCAGCGCATCCCATTTCCAGGCATTGCACCTGTGCGCCAAGGTTCTCCACGCATCACCCGCAGGCCAGAACCATCTTGGATTTTGACGCATCGCTTCCCTTTACAGTCCTGATTTGATGAAACACTTTTCCTGCGTGCAGCAGAACTGACGCATTGCCTCTCCAGGGACACCGGAACCGACGCATCCCTGCTTTTTCCAATGCTTCCCTCTGTGGCTGTTTTTCTTTGTGGATTTTGAGGCATTTAAGATACTTTGTGTAACATCACCGTATCCACAGAGTTCTATGGACAGAATTGCTTGAAACCTTTAAAAAGTATATTTTTAGTTCTGCATATTGGAATTTTGTTGTTTTAGTCTTGTTTGGTTTGGATGAAGATGCTGTATTTGTTCTAAACTGGTGTGTTGTCCATTTGTAGTGTTTTCACTGCGTTACTGTGTGTATTAGGTACAATTACTTTACACATTGCCTCTGAAATAGGCTTGACTGATCGTGTCAAGCTACCAAGAGGTTTAGCAGAGGTTATCATGGGTGTGCCGTCCCCTTACCCTGATTAGAAGGAAGGGTCCCTCCTTGGACAGGGTTTATACCACTGCCAACGAAGACCACCATTTCTAACACTAGTAAAAAAAAATATACCCTCAACAGCATACAATATGTGGCAGTAAGTCAGCCTACTTCATCAGTTGTCTGTCTATGCACAGTGAGTGGTAACATTTTGTCTGATCATATGTGCATAACCGCCTACAAAGTTGAGCACAACAGTGCCAGAGCATTGGCCCACTGGTCTGATGGACCACTTGTTTATTTTTATGTGGTTGACCTATTACCAGTTTATTTTTTACATATGTTTACAAACAAATACACACCTACCAAGGCTAGTTCTCTTGACTTTGCCAGTGGTCCTATATAGACATAGATATCTTGATCGATTTTTTTTTTTTCTTGTGCGATTGATCACGGTACCGAGCAGCACTGCTCATATTAATTTGCGTTTTCTTTCTTTCGGTTCAAATAAAATGCACTTTTTGAAAAAGTCTTGAAGTATCCCCTATCCCCAATATCTGTAGTAAAAATGTCTTCGCTCCCGTCTTTTCAATGCATGTAAACTTTAAACTAAGTCCTGTAAAGCATCATTTCCAGACATAGTACAAGTGTATTGGAAATCCCAGCCCCACCCTGTTAAATTTAAAACTGTTGATTGATATTGTGACTTAGATATATTTTTAAGGTCCCCCCTCTGACTTGGTATTGTGTCAAATCAGCTGACTGAGGCCTCTGTCCCTTTGACTATCTCCCCACGCCCTGCACCCGCCATCTTCATTGACCCAGAGGTCTTGCATGAAAAGGACAGTTAGGAACCATAAGGAACTACTCTCTAACCTGTCAGTGAGTTGTTACCATCATCATTATCTTCATCGGTTTCAAACACTTGAAGGTAAGTCCATGTCTAGAGGACTAGTTGATCACATTTTCACTTGACAAATAGAATGTTTTTTAATGTACATCTAAATGATAGTTTCCCACCACAGGCAGAAGTAGAAATGGATGTGTTAGGGTGCTAAACCATACAGCAGGCAGAGTAAAGGGAAGGAAGAACTGTTTTAAGCAGTACAGCACTCCTTCTGAAATAATGGTGAGTGAAGAGACCTATGTTTATAAACATAGCTTGAGCAGTAAATGTAAATAAACATTGCCCACATTCAAGAAAAACACATTTTTTACAGCAAAAAAGCTGACTTAAGTTGGGGGTGTCATAAATGCACTTAGTCTCTTACAGTGTTGAAGAATAAGTACAGACACACACACTCTGGATTGAGGTTGCAATAACTGCATAGTAGTTGGATGCTCACATGAACTATTCCATTTTAATTATAATTGTGTATTAGTGTATAGGGAGAATGAAGCACTGCAGTGAGTGTTACTTGGAAGAATATTGAATTGCAGTGTGACCTGTGTGTGAATTGTTTTGCTGTGGAGCATGAGTAACATTAGTAGTACTCTTAACTTCTCGTAGCCCGCAGTGCCTAGGTGTGTAATGGCTGGAAGAGTAGTGAGAAAGTGTACGCTTTTCTGAAATCGATTGTTGGGGAGGATTAAATGGGTCGGTTGTTGGGGAGGATTAAATGGGTTTCTATAGAATCAACCCAAATCATGCACTGGATAGTGGCAGTCCTAGCAGATGCTTTATGTAATCTCCCAAAGCGACAGGAGAGTAACCCACAGGCATGCATTGAATACAGAAAGCTGTAGTAAATTAACTATAGGGGTCAGCCAAAAGTGATGAGTAGTAAGCCACAGGCATGTACAGAAGAAATGCAGCCTCAGTAAATGTCCTTTAGGCACTACCCTCAAGTGGACAGACAAGTGTCTCACCGGAGTGCATTGGTTACATACAGCGATTGTGCAAGCTTTATAGGATTCACACTGAAGTTAGAGGAGGGGGTGTATGGACATGGCCTGATTACATGCAGTTATCTTAAATGCTCCTTAGTGTCCACCCAAAAGCAACAGAGGAGCAGGCTATGGCATCCACAGGAAACAGGCATCTGTTGTAAGTGATCTTAAGACTATGTCCAGGCCACAGCACGGAGTCTGCCCTCCTAGCAGTGAACGAACATTTGTGGGTCACACTGGAGGAGGGACGTCACACTGGATGAGGGACGTAGAATCAGTACTTCGGCACTGATTCTATTAGACCTCAGTGCCACGCTTGATACGGTCTCCCACCAGATTCTGTAGCAACGGCTGGAGGAGGCGGGTATTGTGGGCTCCGTCCTGGATTGATTTGCCTCTTTTCTTTCTGAGAGGACCTTCCAGGTGACGGCTCCATCCTTTTTCCTCAGAGATCTTTACTATCAAACAAGGGGTTCCACAGGGCTCAGAATTGAGCCCCACACTGTTCAACCATTACGTTCAAACACTAGCAGCTGTGACTAGGAGCAGAGGGCTGACTATCGTATGCCAACGATACACAGCTGGTAGTGGCACTCTCTGGCAATTCCGTGCAGTTTCGGAGCGATCTTGCAGCTATTACTCAGTGGATGTCGTCCAACTGTTTGCAGCTCAATGCGAGTAGATCTGAAGTCCTGCTGGTTGGGTGGTATGTAGAGTTGTGGAGTGAGCGTTGGTGGGCTACAAGCTTGGGCTATGCTCCCACCCCCAAACAGGTGATAAAAAATCTGGGTGTCTGGGTGGAATTTGCCCTCAGCTTTCAGGTCCAAACCAAGAAAGTGACAGGTCCCTGCTTCGGCATTCTGCGGCGGCTCAAACGACTACTAGGTTATTTTGATCCGGCCACTCAACGGGTTATCATTCAGGCTGCCATTCTGTCTAGATTGGATTATGCCAGCTCACTCGATCTAGGGATTAATAAGTCTGAGACTTTGGGATTACAGAGGGTTCAGAATGCTGTGGCCAGAATTCTTCTTGGCCTCCCATGAACTTGCTCCACCTCTAATGCCATCCGCCGACTACACTGGTTGCCGGTGGCCAGATGCGTGGAGTTTGTCCCTTTGCATGGCTTTTAAAATTCTGAACTCTTCTTCTCCTGGTATTTTGGCCACCCTGCTCTCCTGTTATATTCCCTCCAGCCAACTTCGTTCCATGGGCCATCATTTGGCGGTTGTTCCTAGGGTAAGGAGAGTACGGGCTGGTGGTCGTTCTTCTGCACACTGGCGGCCAAACTATGGAACTCCCTCCCACTGACAATCCGCGGCTTGACCAATTACTTGGCATACCGTCAGGCAATTAAGACACATCTCTTCCCCTCACAGTAGGTTCCTTTGTTTTTTATTGGTTCTACTGTAAGCTGCTATTAGCGACTGGACGCCCCTTTGCTGGGGCAGCTGTGCGCTTTATAAACAATATAACATAACATAAATGCTGTATAACTATTCCCCCGGAGTGACACATAAGCCGTTCATGACATACAGCCTGTACAGGAAGCCATCATAAATGATATAAACCAGTGGTTCTTACACCTCACGGGGGGGTCTGCAACTGTTTTCCAAAATGAAATATGTCATGATTAAGTAGGGCCCACAAGATTAAGAACCACTGATCGAAACAGTCAGTTAAGGAGTGACAAAGAGTAACCTAGAGGTATGCACAGAAGAAACCCAGACAAATAATGAATGCTCTTTAGACTATGACCTGAAGTGATAGTGTACTACATTGGCACTGTAGCTTGGTGCAGAAAATCTGCTTTGCTGCGTACTATATGTAGTGTTTAGTTTTTTGGCCGTAATAAGCAGGTTCTGTCTTCTGACCCATTCCACTTGCAACTTGGCTTTGGGGGTTGGGTTTTAGCACACCTTTAACTGAAATATCTCTGAAACAGTTTGATCTGAATATATTGATCATGGGAAGATAGTGTAAAGCCTATATACTTATGTTGGGCTTTAGAAGGATGAAACCGGTTCCCACATAGTTGTATGGGTTATTGGGAAGAGCAGGCTCAAGAACCTATTCCGTTCTTCAGTGGTACCTAGGGAGACTCCCATCTTTGAGTCAAGTTTTAATAATCCGAGCCCTTGTGCTTATGTTCAAAGATATTTTGCAGCAAAATAGTCACTGGCGTATGCATCCTGTCTGTGTATGTTCAGCAGAGAGTTTGCAGCTTTTTGGTGTTTTGTCCCCCTGCCCTCTGAACCCACTTAGTGGTTTTGTGTTTTGCCCCTTTCCAGAACTCTTCTGTCGTTGTAAAAGGTTATTTTCATTGAAGGGGGACTACAACCCAGAAGGTATGTTCTGGTCTGCAGATGCAGCCCATCCCAAGTTGTTTTGTGATTTCCCCAAACCAGCCCCCTCACCCCCGACTTCCCACGAGTCCTTCACCTCAACACCATCTTTTTTAGGTCTCGCGACCTGCGTTGCACTGCGAAAGCAGTGCTTCGCAGCGCGAGGCATTTTGTAATCGAAAAACGGGGTTTGAGCACTGAACTAGGAATTGCACACGCTCGTGCATGTGCGATTCCTTTTGTGCTACCCCATTGGCCTTTGCGTGCGTCTTTTTATAAAAGACTGCACGCAATTGGCCAAAGGTAGGCGCGTCTCCCCGCCCACGGCCTATTGGTGTCTATTACGCACTTGGTGCGCGTAATAGACACCAATAGGCCGTCACGTGGTTTCTATTAGCGTGCCCACACACGGGCGCAATAATAGAAACACATTGCTTGTAGTGGCGCGCGCTCGCGCTTCGTCTTTATTTTAGAATTTCCTGTTGTGTTTCACTTTTCTCCCGCCCCCCTCCAGTTTTCGCGCGAAAAGCCGTTCACTGTTCAGAAAGAGAAACAAGTGTTCATCTATCCCATGTGCAAATTCAGCACACCCCAGAGACAAAGGGAACGAAAAGACGGAAAGTGAGTGGCGCTGTGAGGAATATAGTCAAAGTTCTTGGTACCATGCTCTGTTTCTGTACGAAATAACTTGTTTGGCAGTGAAGGAAAGACACCCATTAAGGAATCTATTTATATTCCGTGGCCGTCTGGCCAGAAACCGGTCTCCGCTGCGCGCGCTCTCATAGTCCAGTCTCGTGGATTTGAAAGCCACTTGATTTTTTTCAGATCTTAATGTTAAACTATGGAAAATGGCTTGATTTCCGTAAGTAATGGAGACCATCGTTAGGTGACAGTTGGAACCCATCGGCATTAAGTTGGAAAGCAAACGGGATGAAATTAGACTCCTAAATCCAAACAGACGTGAAGACAGGGACTCTGGGCTGCTTCAAATGCAAATATAGCTGGACGTAAATACTTGAGAACGTTTAACATGGCTCTAAGTTGAGTTTGTTTCTCCATCGTAACTTTTACCCTTGTAAGTTGATATTTTCAGAATTACGGCGGTGCTTGCATTGGTAGACAAGGCTGTTTACCACGCTGTCTTGTTCTTTCTTCTCCAGAGGTCCGGAGCTTTCACATGTATTTTCACTTCTGAGAAACCTCTTTGTGCTAGCTGAGAGTCCGGTGTTTTTAGTGTCGCCTGGCGATCCGCTGCGCAGCAGCGTTCGCGCAGGCGAAATCTTATGTTTACAACAGTATGTGGCTTTGTCCCGCCTTCTCTTCCATTGGCTAGCTCCATATATGAGGCTAGCCATTGGAAGAGAGATCTGTCCGCCATTGCCGGAGCAGATTCGTGGGCGTTCCGGCGATTTTTACTCATCCCGCCCCCTTGCGATCGTCATTGCGGCGGTGGGCGAATGTTGTTTTTTTTTTTGTCAAGGTTTGTTTTGGTCATTTCGCCGAAGATGGCGCCCGGACAGTAGCTTCGTGCAGTCACTGTAGGGTGCCCATGGCTGGTTTCTCGATCTTGGTAAGTTAGTGGCCCCATTGTTTAGCGCTGCAGAACAGCATTTTATTCCACTGTACTATCCTTATAGAGTGTGATTTTGGGAGTCGAAGACCTGTTCTTTCTGTATGTTTACAGTCCTAGGGCTGCCCTCCTCTTCTCCTCGGGCGCCCTCCCACTCCATCTCGCTCTACTTCCCTGTGTGTATCTCTGCCCTTGCATCTTGCTCCACGCCTGGTCCCCATGCATGTCACTCTGTGCCCGTTCCCGCCCCCCCTCCCGCTGTCCGTGTCCCCGTTCCCGCCCCCCTCCCGCTGTCCCCGTTCCCGCCCCCCTCCCGCTGTCCCCGTTCCCGCCCCCTCCCGCTGTCCGTGTCTCCGGCCCCACTTGTAAATGCTTGTTTTTTTATTAGAGCAAGACCAACCGTGTTTTGACGGCATCAGTTTGCAGACGTGATTATGTCCAGGAGAGCACAGTGTTTCACAGTAACATTGTAGCTTTTAATATATATATGAAACGTACTGAGCAGCAACTGGGGCAGGGACCTAGGGCTCGGGTCTCCAGAGAAAGTTGGCTTGGGGTTTTTCGTTTTATAACTCGAGCCCTAAACGCGCATTACCATTTGTTTGTCGAGGAGCGGCCACCACTAGCTATTTTGAGCTTTTCTGATAAGTCTCTGGTTGTGCTAAGGTGGGCAGAGCCAGTGGAGATCCGGAGTTGCATGAATGCCTAGAGTGGGGCACGGCCTGATTTGGGGAGAAGTGTTAGGAGGCATTACTGTAGTCACTAATGTATACTGCCACGATTTGAACCACTTTTTTGAGTCTTGCTTTTGAACGAAAGGTTTCATTTTTTTAGGCGTCCTCAGTAATGCTGGGGCACTCTCAGTTGTATTTTCTTTTTATTATGTTCAGATTGT
>NC_136059.1:539716205-539718705 GCF_964261635.1 Lissotriton helveticus | reverse complement strand
TCTATATATGTATATGTAAGTGTGTATATATGTGTGTGTATGTGTATATATGTATGTGTGTGTATATATGTATATGTATGTGTATATATGTGTATATATGTATATATATGTGTGTATATATTCTTTACCATACCAAACTTCTGATGAAAGAAGGCGCTGACTCCGTGAGTTTCAATTCAAACGTATTTATTCCTTATTTCAGTTTCTGCTCAGACGCGTTTCGACGGACTCCTGCCGCCTTGTTCACTAACAAATGCATACTGACATTCAAGCTTATATATACAGAAAAGCACATTGTCACTGATTGGGTAGTCTCAGTTGATGCTAATGGCAGTTGCTATAGTTACATGGTTACACCCTAGGTGATGACGCTGCTTGACATATGACTTGCACATTTGAGCCATCATGGAAGTCTTTCTACTGTTACTGTTGAATCACATATAACAGAAAATTGCAGCATATATTCACCAACAAACTTCGTGCTTAAATTATACAATGTGATCCATAGCGCATAACATTACTGTGAAAACGAACATTTCAAACCCCCACTTTCCACCGATTGTGGTTTACGTATGTCAAGCCCATGTTTCAGCGAATCCCATGTATTCCTGCATACAGGGTGGACATGTCTGCTCATATAAGCATGCTGATTGGGCTGGCGCTGTAATCTCAAATTTGCCAGATCCCTTGGCGCGCTCTGAGGGGTTGACAACACCTTTTATTATCCTGACTCGGTGAGTTCTAGAGTAAAGCGGCGCGCGCGCCCTGTCTGGCCCTTAAACCTAGTGCAGTTAAACTAATGTTTGTGGATTAGTGCTCCTGCTGAATAGGGGATAGCGAGCGGGACCTGTCACTGTTATGTTACATTACAAGTGCTGTTCACTGACTGGCGGGGGTTGCCTAATGTGTGGCATGGTGTGAGATGTTCGCTGTCATGTTGCATGTTTTCTCCCTATAGTGATATTCATGTGCACAGTGTATTTACAGTGAATTTAAAAATGCAGTTGTTCACGGGTACTCGGGAAAATGGAAGCAGACGGGACGCTGTGATGTGTTTGTTCAAATGTGGACACTAAGGGCCTCATCCGCATTCAAACCTGAAGGGATCTTGGAGTTCAATAGAATTATGTATCTAGACTCCAGGCGGCGTAACGCAAGTTTTCGATTACCACCTCTTGGGTTCTTGGGGATGCTGTCTATAACAAAGTATGTTAGACCATCCGCATTGCCCCCATGGGACTCATGAATGTGTCGCGCCACTGGGTATGCCTGGTCCAGGTTTGCAACCGCCCTCAGGTGTTGCAGAATTCTCACGTGGACGGGATGAATAGTAGATCCTACATATCTTTTGCCACACTGGCACGTCAATACGTACACAGCAAACTCAGTTTTGCATGTGAAGTGTTCCCTTAAAGTGTATTTCTTCCTCCTGAAGGGTAATTGGACCTCAGTGGTATTGATGCCATGCATGCAGGCCTTGCATTTCATGCACTTTTTGAACCCCTTTTGGGACTGTAGCCAATTTTTCTTCTTTTTTAGAACCGGTGCATTAACCACCAGGGCATTGCGCATTGATTTTGCTTTTCTGAAGGATATCAGTGGACTCTCGCCTACTTCACTCCCTATAGTAGGGTCGTTGTGTATCAATGGCCAGTGCCTTTTCAAGATTTTACGGAGGTTCGAGTGGTACCGGTTGTAGCCTGTTATGAGTCCAGGGGGTTGTCTAGCCTGGCTTTGTGTAACTGCTTCATTCGCCACTGGAAATATTAGATCTTTTCTATTCTTGGTGTTACACTTCACTTCTGCTTTCCTGCATGTTTCTGGGGTGTACCCTCTTTTTTGGAGTCGCGAGAATAGATTAGTTTTGGCATTGGCAAGACCCTCAGTAGTGCTACAATTGCGTGTCATCCTGAGGCATTCTGCATAGGGAATCGATTGTTTGAGAGAGGTGGGGTGGAAACTGTGGGCATGCAGAATCCCATTACCTGCAGTTGGTTTCCGGTATGTGCGCGTTTGGATTCTATCCTGTTCCACAAACAACTCTATATCTAGAAATTGTATAGTTTCTGTGCTAGTGTTGCAGGTAAACTTTAAATTTAAACCATTCTCATTCAGTTCTTCTGTGAATTTCACAGCACTCTCCACATTGCCCTCCCACAAAATAAATGTCGTCAATGAATCTGTTGTACACAACCACATTGTTTTCCATAGTCTCTCTGTGCTGTACCCATAGTACCCATGTATGTGTATATAAATATATGTGTATATATGTATATATTCCAGCTCCGAAGTACCCAACGTACAAAGGAGCACCCGGACCTCAGCTGCACACAAGGAGCCTTGAATGGTAAGCACGCCTTCAGCACAACAATATCCTTTAACTGTTCAAACTGCCCTGGATGCCTGATGCGTTTCGAAGTGTCCCCACTTCTCTTCAGAGGCTTTGGCAGTTATGAAGAAGCGCTTGAGGCACCACACCCCTACTTGCTTAGATGCACGC
>NC_136059.1:539706205-539708705 GCF_964261635.1 Lissotriton helveticus | reverse complement strand
GCTAACTTAACACGGTGTAAAGATATCCAGGACCTAGATGACACCTCCTCATGATCCGGAAACGAACTGAATAAGATAATAGAAGTGCCATCTCATGAGAGCAGATTGCAAGTTTATATGTGGACGGTCCGCAAGGTAAAGCATTAAAAACTAGGAAAATTCAATGCTAAAGAAAAATAAAACAGCCAAGTACTTTATCGAGTCTTAAGCCAATAGGCAAGGTAAATAATAAAAACTTGACAATTAAGTCAATGAATTGTCAATGAAATGCTAGTACTCAGCATATGAAACATGAAAAAGGTCTATGACATAACTGTGTATGCAAAATAAGCTGCAACAGCCTCCAACAGGAAGTCACCGTCTTCATCCGAAAACAGTTCAGCCATCCAATTTAAAAGCGGAAAAGAACATACGTGCTCTCCCAGCACCGGATCCTCTATCACCATCAGAGGACAGCTCGGTGGGTTTTCAAGAAAGCTGTGTTCCAAGAAAGACTGTGCTGCCGCCAGTAAATTCCAGGGACCAAGTAGTCCATGCATCAATGCCACAGCCATAATCCTTTCGCCAGGACAAATCAACTCGTGAGTAATGATAGGAGTCATCAGCTGATTAAAGTCGACGTCAGGAGAAACCGGTCCGCAGAGACACAAATCAATGGCCCAATCGAAATCACAGGTCAGGCAGTGAAATACAGGCTGGACACAGGTGAAGTAGGAGAACCGAAAAGATAATCCATATGCCGTGCTTAATATCGCCAACGGCATTGTGCCATAATATTCTAGCATGCGATTGCGGAACAGTGTCAGCAGCTGCAGGGTCGGAGGTTGCATAGGAGGGACATCCATATTTAAAAATGTAAAAAAGTACAAGAGCGTCCGCTGGTAATGCAAGTAAAAATGCAATCCACGAACCAGAGTGGAGAAAATGGAATGAAAGGGAGCAGGGATGACTCCAAAGATTTTCTCAAATGAAGTCACGAGACCACTGGTAACAACTTTAAAAAAGTGTGCCAGGGATTTTGTGGAGGATGCGTTAAAGATAGTCGGAAACATGTTGCTGAAATTGAAAGGCAAACCTGTGTACGGGTGTTCGCTATGTGAAGTACGAAAGTTTCACGGGCCGAACTCAAGGCCACCTCTCTCTGAGACAAAAGAGCTCTTATTCTTGTCATGCTGTTGAAACGTGTCCCAAGGTTGGTATTTGTGGCCAGATTGAAAACTCCCTATGTTCATGTGTGGGAGGAAATAGAACATTTCTGCAGCAAATAACCCGTTCACTTACTGTTACGATAAAAGGAATACTTTTAATTAACTCAGAACAATCTTCATTATTGAGCATCAAATAACTACCATTTTCCAACAACTTGAACGTGGGGATGATAGCAGGAACTGGCGTGCCTTGCATCACGCAAGCCATATTTGGTCGCTGTTTGTTGCATGAATCGTGTAACTGTATGTGCCTACACATTAGTGAATGATCTGGCGTCTCAGTGCATTCCTCTCCATTCAGATAAACTTCTTGATCATCTTTGAAACATCTGTATGTGTATGGAAGCGACCAGACCTCATGAACAAAAGCACTACCTAAAGGTTCATAAAGACCTATTGGTATATATTTCATACAATTTGAAAACTTATATAAAGCAAAAGGCAGCGTTATTAAACCGTCGATAAGGCATGTTGCCAAAAAACCCGCAATCCTCTGCTGATGATGTCACTGAGCATGTCATGAATGATGTAATATGTGACATCATCAGTAGTGGATTATGGGTAATAGTATCTCTAGTTTACTCCCCTATAGCTGTCTTTCTTTTAACATAAGTGTGTGTTTCCTTCCCTTATACTTACTGTTTTTGGTTCGCTTCCAGTTCGCGTACCAGCGAGCGAACTAGGAAGCGAACTAAGAGAAATAGAGGTTGGCACAGTTCCAAATATTGTACCAATTTTTTAATAACGGGGAGGTAGTTCTGAAAAGAACTTTTTTTTTTATTTTTCTGAACATTTTTTTACTGTAAGGTTCCCGATTCGCGAAGCGGGAACGAAGAAAAAAAAATATTTAAAAAAATAATTATTCATAAACATATAAAATATATTTTTGGATTTAAAGAAGAATAAATTTTACAGCTACAGATATTAGCTGTTAAAAAACCAATGAAATTCACTGAAAAAACCATAGGTTATAGACCATATATAGTTAGGAATTAGCATTTACAAAACCTTGAAAATTCACTGAAAAAACCATAGGTTATAGACCATATATAGTTAGGAATTAGCATTTACTAAACCTTATTTTACTCACACAAAACCATTGAAATTCCATATATAGTTAGTTGCACTAACTATATATCGCGCACCCGCAATCCACTGCTGATGATGTCACATATTACATCATTCATGACATGGTCAGTGACATCACTGATGACATCACTGATGACATCTCAAATGACATCACTGATGACATCATCTAGTGTCTGTGTGTTTTTGTAAAGTTTAAATACGTT
>NC_136059.1:539593705-539701205 GCF_964261635.1 Lissotriton helveticus | reverse complement strand
GATACCAATGCCTGCACAGGCTATCTCTCACTTTAGCCTGGTAGGCATTGTATCCAGTGATCATCCTTATCTGGCTTCCGTTGCTCTTTTTCTTTTCTATTGCATTCTCTGTGTCAGGTTTCACTAATCGATCCCTCTCAATCTTATGCACTTTATTTTTTGCTTGCTCTGTTTTTTTGTTTGTACCCTCTTTGTAGGAATCTTTCAGCAGGCTTTCCTGTGCTTCATGTAAGGCTGTGCTCTCGCTACAGTTTCACTTCATTCTCAAATGTTCTACGTATGGTATACTCCATTTTAAACGTGGAGGGTGGAAGCTCTGAGCATGCAGGATTGTATTCCCAGCAGTGGGTTTCTCATATGTGCGAGTGCGAATCATTTCTTGTTACACTTACACTTCAATGTCCAAGTATGTGACACTGGATTTACTAATGTTCTCAGTAAATTTTAAATAAATCATTGACAATAATATCCTGTATAAATGCTTCAGCTGATTCTATTGCTCCATCCCACAAAATGAAAAGATCGTCTATAAAACGATTCCATGTGATTATGTGCTCGTCCTATACCTGGCGATATTTGGTTTTGAGCACCTGCTCCTCCCACCAGCCCATATGCAAATTAGCATAGCTAGGGGCGAAGCAGGTGCCCATCGCCGTGCCCTGTGACTGCCTGTATGTATCTCCACCAAACATAAAATGATTGTTAGGCACAGTTTACACATTTCAACTAGCATATTTGTGTGCTGGTATAGTTTTTAAATTTTTTTTTCACAACCGGTTTTTATTGATTGAATTTAGGCAGAGCAATAAACGTGGCACCCCACAGTCAGGAGAAACCACCAGTCATTTTGATACAGTATACATCACAGGGCCAGAGTCCAATCAAGAGGTATAGTCAAATACGAACAATAGGAAGGTCCCCCCCCCACCCCTACCCCCCCCCCCGAACTCCCACCACCCAACTCCCTGCTACCTCCCCGTTATCCCTCCCTAACCCTGTGCACGTGTGTAGAAGGAGCATCAGCGCTTGGTCGTGGTGTGGCAGATAAGATGCATTTCACAGGCCCATTCGAAGGTGTGTGTCTAGGGTTCTTCCTCAGGGTCTGCTGGGGGATCTAGTGGCAATTCCCTATAGTCAGCCCACCTCTTCCATATCTTAAAGTGCTTGCGGGGGCATCCTCGTGCTTCGAATACTGGTCGTTCTAGACCCATACAAAAGTCTAAGCCAGCTCTCCATGCACACGGGGGGGGGGGGGGACTCTCGTCCTTCCAAGCGCGGGCTAGATCCCTTTTGGCCAATACCAGCCCCAATAGCAACAAGTGGCGTTTATATATGTTCCCACCAGCCCCTTCAAGGATGTGAAGTAGTCCTAGGCGATGAGTGCGTGGAAGGTCCCAGCCCAGTACTTCAGACAGGCAGTTCCACACGCCCCTCCAGAAACCAGCTATTCTAGGACACGACCATACTGTATGGAGCAGTGTACCTACTGCCGCCCCACAGCGCAGACATTCCGGCGACCCAATCAGTCCCGCCTTCCACAGCCGCTCACGGGTATAGTAGGCCCTATGGAGAATTTTGTATTGAATTAACTTGAGCCGTATGGCAATGGCAGTTCCCCGCGGGGACTCTAGGGCCTCCCTCCAATCATCTTCGTCCATGGAGCCAATATCAGCCTCCCAGGCCGTCCGCAGGGGAAGAAGGGTGGAGGAGCAGTGGGTGACCAGCGTCTGGTATATACGAGAGACCTTTTTATCCCCGAGGTCGCCCATGAAGACCTTTGCCTCAATTGGGCTAAAGTCAGGAAGTGAGTCTAGATTGGCAATGCTGGGTGTCAGTGCATGTCTAAATTGCAGATAGCGAAAAAACTGGGTCTAGGGCATGTGGAATTCCGCACTGAGCTCCTGGAACGATTTGAGCGTAGTCCCGGACATCACATGTCCCAGCAACGAGATCCCGATTGCATCCCAACCGTCGAAGCCGGACAGCGAAGCAAGTTCGGGGAGACGTCCATTATGCCACAGCGGTGTTTCTGCAGTTAGTCTGCCCCACCAGCCCACGCGACGCAGCGCCTGTCGCCACACAGCAAAGACTGTTTTCGTAACACTAGGCAATGTCCGTCGCAGCCGGGCTGAGTAGAGGATTGTGTGGAGTGTATTGTCGCCCATCAATGCGCGCTCTAGGGCATACGCCGGATCACAGCGATCACTGTACCACCAGTCATTTAAAACGAGCAGGTGAGAGGCTTGATAATAGGACAGAAGGTCCGAAGTGGCAAGTCCACCACAATAGGTAGATAAGAAGCACGTACGCAGCGCCACCCTGGCAGCCCCCCCGGCCCACAGGAAGTGTCCCAAGACAGAGTTGACTTGCCGAAACCACTGAGGTGTGATGGGGTGGGGATAATTCTGCAGCTGATATAGGAGGCGCGGAAGTGCCACCATTTTGAAGATCGCGGACCTACCAAAGATAGTAAGGGGCATTCGAGACCACGTTTTCACATCCGCTTGAACCCGCTCCCCAACAGGTATTATGTTAAGGTTCCCAGGTAAGGGTCACCGATTCTGACAGGAACACCCCCAGATATTTCAAACCGCCGGCAGATACCTGCAGTCCCGATGTCCAGGGGTCCGTCACCGCACCACCCCCAAGGACCCATAGGGTAGATTTACGTAGGTTCAGGTAAAGGCCCGAGACCTCTCCAAAGACCCGCATTATCTTTAACACCCGCGGCCCCGAGCGTCGCAGGTCAGTGAGAAAAAATAGGACGTTGTCCGCGTACAACGCGATTCTATCAGAGAGGCCCCCAGTCCACACAAAGCCTCGCATTTGTGCATCTATGCGCACCCAAGCGGCCAGAGGCTCCACGGCGAGGGCGAACAAGTAGGGGGATAGAGGACACCCTTGTCGGGTCCCCCGTCCAATGCGGAATGTCCCGGACACCGCCCCCGCGACTCGCACCGCAGCCGTGATGTCGGTATAGAGCAGTTTGACATACGACAGGAATATTGGGCCTAGATTGAGGCGGGACAGGAGCGCAAAAAGGTACGTCCAGCTCACCGAATCGAAGGCTTTGTTTATATCGGCGAGCAACAAAGCCGCCTGTTCCCCCGTGGCCCCCATGGCATCCACTGCGGCCTGTGCGCGCCGGATATTATGGCGCGTCGCCCTGCGAGGCATGAAGCCAGCCTGGTCCGGGTGGACCAGGTCCGTTATGTAAGGGAGCAACCGATTCGCCAGGGCCTTTGCCAGTATTTTGGCCTCCACATTAAGTAAGGAGATGGGGCGATAGGAGTCATGTCTATCAGGGGGTCTACCTGGTTTCTGAAAGACCACAACCTCGGCGTGGCGCCAGTCTGGAGGCAGCCTGCCCCGTGTACGCGCCGTCTCAAGTGCACGACGATAATGGGCTCCTAGTTGTATATGGAATTTCTTGTAAAACTCACATGGGTAGCATCTCCTGGCGCCTCTGACGGTCCATACAGACATCCATAACCTCATTCCAATCCCCCCCAACCACCGCTAAGGATTCCGGGATGTCTTCCCACACCGTAAACAGCCTCTCAGCTAGGGCCCACTGCAAAGGGGCGGGAGCATAAACACTTTCAAAGACCACTGGCTCTGTGCCCACCATCCCCTTGACAAAGAGATAGCAGCCCTGTGGGTCCACCCACTGCTTTTCATGAACGTAGGCCACCCTGCGATGAATTAAAATAGCAACCCCTCTGGACCCCCTGGAGAATCCGGCGTGGAAAACCTGATGATATCCAAACCTCTGCAGACTAAGCACCTTTGATCCCATCAAATGAGTTTCTTGGAGCAAGAGCACATCAGCGACCTCCCTCTTCCCCCAGCGCAAGACCGCCCCACGTTTGACCTTGTCCAGCATCCCCCTGACATTCCATGTAATTACTCGCAGGGACTCCTCAGGGAGTCGATGTATTGCATTAGCCATAATCAAAGGGGACCCACCAAGGAGGCCCTCTGCGCCAACACCACTCATTGCGCACCAACGGCAGCCCCCTTATAAAGAACACGTGCATTCCCCCCCATCCACCCCAGAGCCCGAACCCAACAAGAAAGGCAACATCCGCTTCCTGCAAAACCCCCCAACCCCCCCCTCTTCAACCCTCCACTTCTCAACAACTCGCACCCCCCCTCCTATACCTCACGGAACTATGAAGTACCTGTCGCGGCATGGGTAACCCCGAGCCCAAAACGGAGGGCCCAAGACCAACCATGCCAATGGATTCCAACTCCCCGAAACCCAAAAGTCTCATTCCCCCTCCCCCAATATCTCCCACCTTAGTAGGAGAATGGCAGCCCCTAATGGGTCATCCCCGAGCCACACTCCACTACCCAACTCATGTTCGATAACTCAGTCTCGAATTAACATTGAGGCATTGATGACGCATTCAGTCCACTGGGCCTCAATTGCACTGTCCCCATCCATCGGGAACTATACCTCCAAACAGGGAGCACAGAGTACCTGAGGCCTTCAGTGATCTTTTCCAGATTGGTCAGAGTCTTCTGTTCTGCCGCTATCTGGTGTACCAGTGACCGAAGCCGACCGCTTCCGTGATTTGGACCTCCGATTTCTCCTGCTCTTGGCCGTTCGGTCTCCACGTTCCTGCGATGACCCCCGCGAAGAGCCCGGGTTCAGTCCCGGCTGGGCATGCGGCCTGCGTGCCACCGTTTCGTCAGTCCATTTGAAGAGCTCTTCTGGAGAATCGAAGAACAGCGTTTTGGACTGGAAAATCACCCTCGGGCGAGCCAGGTACAGCAGAGAGTATTGGAGATTCAGACCTCGCAGCTTCGCCTTTGCGTTCATGAAGGATTGACGCTGTTGCTGTACGAGCTTGGTATAATCTGGAAAAATCATGATCTTCCGGTTCTCGTATAAAATAGCATCCCTGGTTCTTGCTTCCTTCAAAATGGCATCACGGTCGTGATAATTCAATAGTCTGGCTATTACTGCCCTGGGCCGTTCACCCTCCGGCGGCCTCTGCGTCAGGGCACGATGTGCGCGTTCAACAACGAAGCAGGTGGATAGAGCTCCTGGGGGCAACCAGCTCATCAGCCATTGAGTGAGAAACTGTTCCATGTTCCCCTTCTCACAGCGTTCTGGAAAGCGATGAAACGGAGGTTGTTTCGACGCTCGCGTCCCTCCGCATCTTCCGCCCGGAGTGCTAGGCCCTTCTGCGCAGTTTCCATTGCCGCCATCCTCTTTTTCAGGGAACCCACGTCGTCTTCTACCACCGAGATTCTGGATTCTGCCTCCGTAATCCGCGCCACAGCATTCCGCAAGTCCTGGCGCAGCAAGGTGACATCTGCGCCCACCGCGCCTATCTTGGCGTCTAGCATAACCCTGGATTGGGTGATGGCAGCCATAAGCGCAGCATTGTCCGGCCCCCCTCCTTGTCCCCCTACCGAGGGTCCAGGGCCCCCGCCGGGTCCTGTAAATTTATCAATGGTCGGCTGTTTGGTGAGGCCGCCACCTCCTCCTCTGGTCATGGTCGCCAACTACCCGAGGGCCACTGATAGCAGGCGCAGTTGTGGCAGCACAGGGACCTCTATTCCGTCCGTAGAGTCTGAAAGGGACCCCCTCAGCAGTTCTCCCCCCGCCGCGGGGTTCGGATACCTGTATCCCCTACCTGGCACTGTTCCTCGGGTAGGCCAAGGCAGGTCCCTGGAATTACACCCCAGGCGTCAGCAATCGTCGCGTCTCTCGCTCCACTGACTGGCCTCCAGCACTAGCCACCACTCCTGCAAATATCTGGGACCCAGGCGGGGGGCACTCACAGTTCGTCGATGGTCACGGGCAGCGCCAGGACCGGGTCGGCCCACAGGTCTCCGTCCAGTGAAACCCCGGTCCGCCACCCACAGAGGGTCAGCAGGGATGGCCCAATCCACTATGCCGGGACCACCTCCAATCAATCGCAGCCTTGGGGCTACTGTCGGGGCCCAGCCGCGGCAGCGACCCGCGGTGACCTCCGGGCGGGGACCACGAAACTCGAGGCCCCGGCTGCACTAGGTCCACAAGGCCGCCGCGTCTGGCCGGACGGCCCACAGCAGCCAGAATCACCACTTCTCAGGCGGGGCTCCCGCCGTCCCTCAGGGCAGTCAAGATGCAGGGCAATCGGCTGGCCGGCTGCGCCACGCAAACACCTCCGGTCGGGAGGTGCCAAAATCGAGGCCCCGGCTTCTCTACTGCGCGCTAGGCCGTACGCTCCTCACCGCTGCCCAGCTGCGCCCAATAGAGCGGGAGCTCCGCGGACTGTACCGGAGGATCCCGGGAACCCTCAGCAACGTTTGCCTCACTTGGGCTGTGGTGTGCGAGCTCGGGGGCCAGGATAATCAGCCAGATGGTGAACGGGCCGGCGGGAGCTCTAGTAAGCTGCAACCGCCATCGCCGCTCGCGAAGCCACGCCCCCGTGCTGGTATAGTTTGATGGGTCTTTTATTTAAAAAATGCTGTATCGCCCGTAAGCCATCGTCATGGGCTATGCTGTTGTAGAGACTGACGACGTTCAAAGTAATCAATTGTGTCTATTTTATTCAAAAAATCTCTTGTGTCCTGTATATATGCAGGCAATGTCTGCACATATACTTGTAAGAATGAATCTAGGTATCTCGATGTTGGCTCAAATAAACTACCAATGGCAGAGATTATCGACCGCCCTGGTGGTTTTTCCTTATCCTTATGAATCTTGTGGATTAGATATAAGGTGGGTAAGATTGGATTGTCTACTTTAAAAACAAATATTCAGTCTGTCAGTAGTCCTAGTCCTCGCCATCTGGCTAAGTCTTCTAGGTATTTCTGTTTGACCTCAGACATATTGCTTTGTGGGACTTTGAGATAACATTGTTTGTCCTTCAATTGTGACATAGCCTCTGTGTTATATGCTTCTAGTGGCCACAGGACAAGATTCCCACCTTTATCGGCCTGTCTGACCACTATGTCTTGTCTATTTTTGATCTTCGTGATTACTGCTTGATGGTCCTTTTCAAAATTACTGTCATTCTTCAAGAAATCTCTACTTGAAGTGACAGACTAATCTTTTAAATCTCTGATGACTAAATCTGAAAATATATCCAAAGCATCTCTGGGTGTATTTGGCGTAAATGTGTATTTTGGTCTGAATGGTGTTATAATACTTTCATACACATCCATATCTAATGAATCTACTGTTTGACTCACAGTATTCATCCCTTCAAGACCACCGCCCTCCTGATGCAATTGATGTAAATCAAGTAATAATCCCATATCACCAACCTGAAGCATCTCTGCTTCTTCTCTTACTTGAATTTGTCTCTCAAATTTGTTTTATACTATTGTGAAAGATTTTTTTAAGCTTCAATTTTCATATGAACTTGAAAAAGTCAATGAGCGTTTGAGTATAATTGAAATTGGTACGCTTACAGAAAGATAGCCCCAGTGATAGGATCCTTGTATCTTTATCTGTCAAAATCATATCTATCAAGATGACCACAGTTACTGTTGCTTCTTCCATCCTCTGCGTTGATAAGTGTCCCTCTTTTTCGCCCCTGAGCGTAGCTCCATCCCTTCCCCGTCTGTTTTTATATATAAATCTACCCCTAGACTTAATCATCCCCGAAATACCCTTACATCCCAATACCATTATCCACCCATAAGCCCTAAAAACACCCTTCCCACCCAATACCCCAACCACCCCTACGCCCTTAAAACATCTCTACCATCCAATGGCCCTAACCACCCCTAAACCCTAAAAGCAGTTACCAACTAATATCCCTACCCAACCCTACAGAAAACCCCTGAAAATACCTTACCACCTAATGCCCTTAGCCACATCAAACCCTAATAATATTCTCCAACAAGGTATGCTGTTTCACCAACTGGCCCCCTCTCAGAACATAGTGACAGATGCATCACTACTTGGATGGGGAGCTCACATGGATCACTTTCAGATTCAGGGTTCATGGACTCAGAGAGATGACATACCATATCAATCTCCGCAAGCTCGGTGCAGTGCATCTAGCGCTCAAGGCTTTTCACCCATATTTCCTGACCAACATCCTGCTTTTTCAGAGGGGTAATGCAACCAGCATGTACTACCTCAATAAGCAGAGGGGCACCTTGTCCAGAGCTTTGTCACTAAAGACCCAGGCGATTTGGAAATGGCTCTTGGCCAGGAACCTGAAGATGATGGCAACTCGCCTCCGGGGTGTCCAAACTGTTCAGACAGACAATCTCAGCAGACCTCTCGATGAAATCCATGGATGGGTCGTACACGGCGAGGTTGTTTAAAGTATCTTCCAAACGTGGGGCACCCCTACTATTAACCTGTTTGCATCAGCGGACAACAAAGTGCTGTGGCTTCGCCTCCAGGTACTACCATCCATATGGATCGAATGGTCCGGCAAATTTCTTTATACCTTTTCACTAATTCCCGGTGGTCCTGATCAAACTGTCCCACTCCAAAGACAAAATGTTCCTCATAGCTCCAGAATGGCAACGCGATGGTGGTTTCGGACCTTGTTCGCTGGTCACAGCTTCCACATCTCAAGCTCCCATGCAGACCAGATGAGCTATCGCAGTTCGGAGGCCAGATGGTACACCCCAATCTCCTTCTTGAATTTGGCTGCATGGCTCCTGAGCTACTCAGTATGGACACTTAAAACTGCGGCAAGACTGCCTGGAGATCCTGAAAGAGGCTAAGTGGCCTTCCACTCGCTCTGCTTATGCATTCAAAATAGAAGAGATTTTACTGCTGGCGTTCTTCTAAGAACATGGATAGTGCTACCTGCCAAGATGATGTTATTCTTCTATACCTTTCACACTTGGCTACATCTGGCTTGCAATTCTCTTCTATAAAGGTTCACCTGGCAGCCCTTACTGCCTACAGAAAATGTTCATCAGAGACCTCTTTTGAATACCTATAATAAAGGATTTTTTAGAATGGCTGAAGGTTTTCCATCCCATTAGGCATCCCTCTCCTACCTGGGAACTTAATTTGGTGCTTTCACGCCTTTTGCGGAATCCTTTTGAGACTATTCACAAAGCTTCCCTACAACACCTTTCTTGGAAGACCGCTTTCCTTGTAGCAAAAACATCAGCTCGCAGGGTTAGCGAGATCCAAGAACTTTGTTCTCATGAAGCATACACTGTATTTCATTCTAACAAAGTGGTTATGAGAACTCCCACTGAAATTCCTCCCTAAAGTTGTTTCAGACTTCCATGTTAACCAGACCATCTCATTTCCAACATTATTTCAGAATCCTTCTACTCCAGCGAAACAGATTCTCCATTCCCTAGATTTAAGGAGAGTTCTGAAATTCTATCTGACAGGAGACCATGTTCCGATCTGTACAGGCTCAGCCACCTCCAAGCAATCTGTTTAATGATGAATAGTCTCTTGCATTTTATTGTTCTATAAAAAGGCTAACCAGACACTCTCAGCTAAAAACTAAAGCACGCATCATTAGGGGGAAACCGGCTGCTGATGCTGCTTTACTGCTCAATATCCCTATTTCAGAAATGTGCAAAGTGGCTACCTGGAAATCAGTACATACATTCACCAAGTACTACTACCTAGATTCTGATGCTAGAGCAGATGCTCAAGTAGGCCAGGCTTCCCTCAGAAATCTATTTGCTTAAGCTTCCTAGTTTAGCCTCTGTCTCCTCCACCATGCTATGTGGGTATAGGCTTGCTACTCTATTCAGTGCTTATGACTATAAATGGAAATCCCCTACCAGAGCAGGAATAGTTTCTTACCTGTAACTCCTGTTCTCTTGTAGGGGAATTTCCATTGTAGTCATAAGCGACCCTCCCTCCTTCCCAATGAAATGGACAGAGGTATTCATATAATCTGCATATGTTCACACATCGCCTTCGTAAAGAACTGGATCAACTGCCACCTGCTGTGCATGATGGAATTCAGGTGGCCTCTGGGTTTTCAAGGCACAATCTCTTTTTTTGCCTTATAATGACAGCCTATGAGGCTACTCTGTCCTGCTCCCCTTCATCTCGTTCATAAAAAAGGGGTTGTGAGGGATATTTATGCTGTTTTCAAATAATCTCACATTATCCTCGTATACCTTATTCTGGCCCTTTTTTTGTTCATGATGATGAATTTTAACATTGTATTCTAGGCATATAGTCTACATAATCTGTCTTTCTGAAGTGTCTTTGCAGGCCTTCCTGAAGAAAGGCGAAACACCACAAATATATTGGGGCCCCTGCACATGGGCAGGACTATTCACTGCTTATGACTATAATGGAAATTCCCCTACGATAGAACAGGTGTAACCAGGAATACTGGTGACCCTGAATCCACCATAATTTGTAAATCCACCTTCCCTATTCCTACCTTACAGAATGGTCAATATATTTATTTTTAGCAATCAGACCAGCATTATGGCAAATAGCTTGCATACACTTATCAGGCTGATCCACACCCACAGTTAATATGGCCACAGTATTTCCACTCTCCTCATTCTTGTGCAAATACGAGGATACAACATCAGGAACGCAGTTGACCTTAACAGCGCTAGTATTTTTGCAGACTTTCATAAAATGCCCAACCTTTTTGCACTTATTGCACTTTCTTCCTTGTGCAGGACATCTTGGAGTATTACTCATGGCTGTACGATCCGTAGCTATAACATGTTTTAGATTTATTGAATCTACCTCTGTTACATTCTTTACAGCATTCACACTGTTCTCCACAACGCTCGACACACCGCCAGTTGCACCAGATAACACCTTTACTGAAGAGCAGATTGCTCAATACCGTTAGAATTTTGGCTATTTTCTCCAATTTGGGATTAGTGCAACAGAGTAGATGCTCTTGCACTTTTTTAGAATAACCATTCAGTACTATCTGATCTCTCAAGTACCGGTACTTTGACTTCTGAAAACTAGTGCTGGCTAAAATTCAGACCTCACTAACATACAACATACTGATCAAGGTTTTCCTCAGAAGACCATTTCCTAGAATAAGAATTAAATCTTTCTAAAACCATACTTGGTTTTTCGGAAAAGTGTTGCACTAGTTTCTTTTCTTCCTCTACAACAACTTTCCATCAAGCAGCATCCTCCCCAGGAGCTTGAAATTCAGGTAGATTGTCAAATCTTTTGCCCTCCAGTACTCCAACAATTCGACAAAATCCACAATTTCCTTGCATGGCTATATCCCACTCCATCAATAACCACCAGGTAGTTATTTAAGATCCATACCCAATGTTTCCATTCTAACTTGTGTTTGCCCGGAATGTAAAAAAAAATGTGGAGGTTGCTGCACTTTACCACCACCCGACTTAATCCAAGTTAGCTGCCAAATGCACAATAAATAGGAATAACAGTCAGGAAAAAGCTTCAGGGTTGCAGACTCGGATACGGTAATGTACCAACATCAGCAAAGGTTTGCCGAAATAGCGTTAATCTGCCCAGCTTCAAATAACACTTGACACTAAACCCCTGTGTTGGCATAGCTGGTAAACAATATGGCAGTACACATAGTGTACACATACTGACGTGTACCATGCTTTTTCCAGGCAGGCACATCAACAATAATAGACTCACATGCCTGAATGACCCGTCAGCAGAATGCTGCGTGCCGATTGGCCAAATAGCCATGAGGCGGATTGTTGATTGGCGTCAGCACGGACACAGTTGCAGTCACCAATAAATGAAATTCCTGGTCTTTTCCGGCATACGTGTTCGAATGTTGCAGTCTGAATCCTGCTCAGGGAAGCTAGACAAATTCCATGAGGACCATCCGGCGTTGCTCAGAAACTGCAATTAACGTCCGGAATAATAAAGCAGATCCAAAGGTAAGTAATCCACAATGTAGTTTATTCGCAGTTAGGTTAAGCAGCGCAGCCTGTCTTCCAGCATCCCTCAAACTCTGCCGTCCTGCAACTGACTGGCCAAACTAGCAACCGTATGTGGTTCGCAGGAGAACAGGTCTTGGAATGGCGCTCAGAAGATGCACATTGTACACAGAATGAATGGTGGCTGCATACAACAAAACACTGCAACATGCACGTGCAACATCAGACTAGGAATGCCCCAATTACAAAACTCAAGATACATCAGACACCCAGCTCATCCTTTCCCTCTCCAATGCAATGTCCAGCACATGGACCAGCTTCACCTCCCGCTTGTCTGAAGTCACCAGGTGGATGTAGAATAACTGTCAAACTAAATACAGACAAAACAGACATAGTACTTTTCGTCAAGACCACTTCTCTATGGAGCTCTACCTTGTGGTCCACAGGTCTTGGACCAACACCCAGCCCAGGCAATGCACTTTGTGTCTGCATCACTGCCCAACTGAGCAGAAAACTTGAGGTCACAGCGGCCAGGTTCACACTCACACTACACACACACAGCACCTTATGCCTAAAAGACTTCTACTGTTTCCCCATCCACAAACGCTCCTCGGAAGCCTGTACAAAGCCCTGCACAATCTAGGTCCCTCTTACCTCAACAGCTGCATCAGTTTCCACACCCTACCACAAACCTCTGCTTGACCACCTCCTGCTCCCACACATCCCCTGCATCCACAGAGCCGGAGGTCATGCTTTCCTGCACTTTGCTTCCAGTGCCTGGAACTACCTCTCACTGCACATCAGGGCCACCTCCTGAGTCCTTGAGTTCCTCAGGAAATTTAAGACCAGACTCTTTACCTAGACAACAGACTCAGCCAACACCTCCTTATCCAGGTCCTGGATACCCTCTAGGGTCAGACGCTCGCTCTACAAACATTCATAACCGAATGTGACATTCCTGATGTCATAGAAAAGCAGGACACCACAACAGGTTAAAGCAATTTATAATGGTGCATTGCTCGACAAGTGCACACTTGTTCCTTTCAGCTTCATACTTCAGGTTGGCTTCTTTTTATCTCATTGTTGTCACTAATTTTAAGACCTCTTTAAGTGTGGTGCAAACCTTCATGCAAATGACCAGTATAGCAAAACATATGAGACCATCATCAGGCTTTGCTGTGGACCCACACCATGTAAATAATTTTTGGTCTTGTTGTGAACATAATATGTTTTGTTTCGGAGCTGTGCTCTTACCACTAAAATGACCCTCACCCATCCTGGTCGCAGCATAAAGGGGTGTTCAGTTTCAACAATGACAGAAAAGTGCTAACTGGGCCGTTAAAACGCTCTACTAGCTGGGTTTCACAGTCCATCTACAGCACAAATAATTTTTTCTCTTAAGAAAACTTTTCTTCTAGTCACAACATAGCCAACTCTCAAAAGGCATAAGGCGACGGTACCCAACTCTCAAAAGGCATAAGGCGACGGTACCCACTGTCACTCTTAACATTTAACCCCTCTGTGGAGCCCCTAGAAAAAAAAAAGAAAGCAACTTACCAGATCTTTAGCGTTAACTAAAAGTGCAAAGTACAAATCTGTTTTATTGGTCGATGACATTAATGCTTCTTAGTGGGCCCTGCTAGCTCCATACCTGCCTTGGTCGAAGAATTGGAGGTTTTTTCTAGAATCTCTGGGTTTAAAGGCATCTACTCTAAGTTCCAAGGAATGGGAGTGGCTGGCTCAGATCATGAGTGCCTCCCCTGCATATATTGATCGGGCTTTGGATGTACCAGCTGTCCCATTCGCTGTACTGGAGTTACGTTCCCAGTACTTGTGATACTCTTAATGCCTGCTACCTCCCATCATTGCTTGAAATCCTTTTTAAGGAGCTGTGCAGAGGAGAACGTCTGAAGTTGTCCTTCAGTAAAATTAACAATTTCCTTACGTGCCTCCTCTTCCTTGCCCAGACATATCTACTTACATTTCCTAAACTAGTCCTAAAAGATCTACAGAAGCACATGCTTGGTTTTGTGTGGAGAGGTAAAGTGCCTAGAGTGGTTAAAGTGAACTTAGTGAGAATGCCTTCTTGTGAGGAGAAGAGTGGAGGGGATAGATGAGCTTCCCACCTAGCAATATAAAATATTGGAGTGGATGAGTGGAAACTGTGGTATTCAGTAGAAAGAGATTATTCCCAAGTTTCATTTAAATCTATTACATGGCTGCCCCCATGACACGGACCCAAAGTTAGAAGCCTTTTTGCAACAGCGGTATTTTTTGGATTGACTAGTCTGAAGGAAAAAAGGGACATCATTTCAATCTTGTATCCTCCAGTCCATTACCTGGATTTTACTATAGGGCTAACAGATCCACATTTTAACAACTGGAGAGAAATCGGCCTAGTACTTAAGGCAGTTTCAACGAAGGAGTGTGCATTTGAGAGATCGGAAACACTTTAAAGCAAGATGCTGATTAATCTTAGATAACACTTTTAGACTAATGCAACCACTCCGTTGGGCAGGAGTAGGAGAGACATGGAGAGCAGTAGTAGGGATTAAACGCAAATGGAAATGCTTTTCACACAAGCTTTCACAAGAAATGGAATTTCACATACGTTTATAGCGAAACTTGTCTTATGAATGCTATACACAGTTATATGCCTCTATGGGAGAACACAGAGGTTCAGAATGAGGGCTTTCACGATGATAATCTTTACCCAATATGAACGCTTCAAGCTCTGAACCCATTAATACCTCACCATAGTAAGACCATTAGCCATGATTGGAGGATCTGACTTTTGTTGGAGACATTGAGAGAAACAATGGCACATATCTGCTGGACTTTTACCCTGGTGCGGCCCTACTGGGTTTCGCTTTTCAGCTTTCTGAAAGACATAAGAGGGGTACACTAGACTCCCCCTCCCCACCCCTTCGTGGTACTCTTGGGATCACCAGAGAGAGACAGTATCTATCTTCTTATCACCCCTGTAAGGGAAACCCATGTCTCCCTTTCTACTTGTAGGGGACTCGCTGGCACAGTGTTGGAAGCAGTAATTTCCACCCCTATCGGGATATGGTGGTCGAATATCTGGTATTGTTATGCAAAAAAAAAAACGAACTACCTTAATTCCAGCTTTCGCAAGATCTGGCACCCGTTTAAAACCTATGTGATAAGCCAGTCGGCAAATTGGAGTATTGACGTCACGTTCCTTTCTTAAAAAAGGGTAGTATGCCTAGAATGTTAATGAAGGCGCATCTGCTGAAAGTGAAGAGGTATTGAATGGTACGGGATGCAGGAGAATCATAAACTGATACTCGCCATAGACTGGGCCCAAGTTACCATAGGCCTCTAATGCGAGTCTTATTCATAATAGAAAGCAACAAATAGAAGACTGAACTGTTCATACTATTTAATATACAGATGGATAATATGGTAATGCAATATCGTTTTGCCAAATGGACAAACCAATATTTAGAGATGAATGCGGTTTTTCTCAGGACTGTGCAACTGTGTGGCGTTATATTTGATTGCAATGAAAACAAGACCTCAGTCTAAGTGTAAGTAGCGGTGGTTTTTTGTATTCATCTCATAACTATTGCATATCTACATTGGAGCTTAGTTTATGAATGACGCTCAAGTTAGTGGGCACAGTAATTTTGTGACCGGAATGATCTAGTGATAATGAGTCCTAAGTTAGTGAAAGCTCTGCTTCGGAGGAAACCTAACAATAGGATGATGGGGAGTTACTTCAAAGATCCTGTCCCCTCTGATTGTATAAGTGGATGCCTCACACTTGGCTTTGAAAGCTAAATATGGCCTCATTTTAGTTACAGCCTCTTGTGTGGGTCTGGCTTGAACTTTTTTGCCAGGGCCGATTTGGTTTCCACTCCGGCTCTGCGTCTTAGTGGAACTGCCAGAACATGTAGAACCAATAGTTAGGAAAACGGTGCCTACCATCAAAGGGCAGACTGAATCAGAGCTCCCAACACAGAGAGAGACAACAAGACTGTCATGGTGGCTAACCTGACATGGGATTCAGATTAGTTAGATTAGATTAGTTCAGAGTTTGAGTAACTCTGTTTATTTTAAATAGTTAATTTAACAATAAAAAAAACTGCAGAAAAAAATAAACTTAATTGACAAATTTGGGGCTTATGCATTTTTGACATAAGTGTTAGCTCATCATGCAATCATAAAACCGGGTTTCCCATTTGAACAGGATCAGTAAGTACCACGGTCACTACAATCATTAGGTAAGTATTCAGATGTGGCAAAAGGGCAGGTACCGACTAACGGCTTTTATCAAATTGAATTTACTGATATTTATTTTGAACATTTAGGGTAACCTTATGTTAAACGGCAGTAAGTAGATTATTTAAATTGATGCACCCACCTAAGATGTCTCTTTTTTTGGATGACAGCTAAGCCTGCAAATACTGGAGTTGTTTCAAGCTTGTCAGCAGCAGGCTGGTGACCTGAAGAAGAAAGACATCTGTCGAGCAGAACTTCAGAGGGAGATTCAGCAGATGTTTCCACGTATGTGCAAGTTTTTCATTTTAATGTGCTTTTCCCTCTGTCTTTGAGTATGAGAATTTAAGTGATTTTTATTTAGTTTTTATTCCTCTGTTGTCTTTTGCAATTTTAAATGTACAGGTATTAGCCACCATTCCCCTTTCCTCCCAACTTATGTAAATGTTATTGAATTGCTCTGGAGTCATGGGAAAAGATTATCTACAGACTGCTGCCCAGTAATTTTAGCACAAAGTTCTTACCTTGTTTATTGTTGCAGCTTTGATGTGACATTGTAGAAGAAATTTAATTGTGTTAAATAGCTCACCACAGGAAAATTGCTCACACCAGTTTAATTTTGGGAGAGGATGTTTATTTAACTAGCATTTGATTTCCCAACCAGTGATGTTGCAGTATGGATCTGCCAGATTCACATTCTGTACATGTTTTGCCACACTGAGACTAGGTCGTGACTCATGATCTTTCTAGAACTACAGGTGCACCTCTGTCAAACTCTCAACACAAAGATTCAAATCAGGTAAAACGTTATGTTGTCTGACGTGAACAAACAGGGGTCGAAATGTTGTACCCAATCTCAAATCTAACACAAGATCTGGAAGTGTGTAATCACAAAAAGCATCTCGGTTGTCACAAATCCTGTACCAGGAGTCAGCAAGAATACATATATATATCGCCTAAGCAGCAAACTGGCAACTCGCATGACTAGGAGTTAAGGCAAGGAAGAGTGGAATTCCTTGTCCAAAATTGAGATACGCCTTAAACAGGACTATTCTCCATTTAAATCAGAAAATGCTAAATTATTTTCGTACAGTCTAGAGCACTTAGTCTCTTTCATGTATTGGGGTTTTGCGATTTTCAGCGCCCTGACACCTTCAGGCATGTGAGTGCTTTACAAGTTTATTTTCATTTCATGTTTCATATTTTGTTTACACATTCAGGATTTTTCCCAGAACAATAACTGAGGCTGAGAAGCAACTGCCAGTGCAAAGCATATTGGGCAATGGGAGCTGCTGGTTTCTTAAATAGTGCATATTTTCTTATCTAATCATTCAGCCTGTCTGGCTACCTTTTTCCCCTTCATATACTTTCCTATGTATAGATATTAGTCTGTTTCCTACTTTCTGTTACTAGCTGCAGTGCTGTCATTTTTGTTATTGACTTAAAATAAGACTCGGAAGGTTATGCCTGTATTTGGGAAATTGTAACAACAAAGGGGGGTTGTGTCCTGCACTGTGGCCGGGTGGGACAACATCTAAGTTTATGAAAAAAGAGGGACACGGTCACTGTTTTGATCTGCCACTTTTTTATTTTGAGCAGAATCGCACCCAAAGGTAATTAATCCTTGGGTGCTTTTTTATGTACTTTTTTTAAGCAAAGGTATGATATAAATTTCAACAATTTTTTTGAACAAGTCTGAGGTTTTTTCGTGGCCGTGCACGGGACATATATTTACATTTACTATGAACACTTTTTACAATACAAAAGACATTAAAGACATTTCATCATTACACATTTACACAATACATTTATCAAAAAAAATTATTTTTGTTGTCTAACTTCACGGTTGTACCCTACCAAATAATTCTACCAGGTTTATATATCAGACATTTTTTGGTTAAAACCTGATCACGCAAAGGCTCAAAACATAATACGTAATTTTATATCCATTACATTCATGGAATTATTGTGGTGCCTTTTGCGGAAAGAGCATTCGTTTTTACGACGAATGTGCCAAAGCCGACGCGTTTCCAAGCCCGTGTTTCATTTGTCGGACTTTTCTTCAGGGCTTATTAGTTGGGTACCTTTTTGTGATGTATGAACTGGTCTATTCTGTTTATTTCAGACTCTTGACTGGCGTTATTACTTCAATGAGCATTCGTGTCTGCCAGTGCATGTCTTCTGGGCCGAAATTATTGAAGGCTTTCTATCGAGAGGCTCACCAGGTTTTCAGGCTCTCGGTATGTTTACACGACGCCGTTGTTTGAGGAAGGGCGACGCCTCTTTCGTTCGAGTCTTATTTGCCGAATACACTGCAATGTTCACTTGTGGCTGCTTGCATCTTGCCGAGTTTTCGCTTCAGTGAGTGAAATGACTCACATACATGTATTGATTTTTGGATATGAAGCGTTCCAGGATTCCCGTAGACGCACAGGACTAGTCTACGTTTATGGCTTAAGTGTGGATGCCTACTAGGTAGAACACATTCCACCAAAATTGTCAAAAGTCTTCCTTCCACATAAATGTACTACAAAAAACAGGGATACAGCAGAAGTCAAAACAAATGGTGAATGTTATAAAAAGCTGGCTTGTTTGTGTCCTATTAATTAGTCAAAAATCGATCTGGTCCAGGCAAATGGTTTTTTACATTTTATTTCAGACGGTTTTGTTTGTTCAGGTGAACCCTGCAGGAGTAACCAAAATCAATCAACTCAGAGTACATTGTGTGATCAAACAATGTAGAGTAAAAAGTAGCTGTAAATCAGTGGATGTTGTGTTTACAGCCTGTGAGTAATCCTGTACAAAGTAGATGGTTAAATGTAAATGTTATGGTATTTATAGAGCGCACCGTCACCAGGCGGTCACCTTGCGGTGTCGCCTATTCGGCTTCCTGGCGCTGATACTCATACCGCTGTGGAACCCCTCCTGGCTTTCCCTGTGAAGTGTCCACTCCTGGGCACCCACAGGGTGAAGCCAGGCATCCTTACTGCTGTTGGGGCCGGTGTGGAGGCTAAGCAAGCTATTGCCCAGAGTTGCAGCATGGGGCCCGTGATTAGAATAGGCACCGAGGCGAGAATTAACAGGTCCGAGGAAATTGAGCCCGAGAACCCGCCGAGGCGGGAATCGAACCCTGGTCCCCTGGCCAGAACTCTGCATCAGGGTCTGCCGCTCTAACCATTGAGCCACACTCCTCCACTGAAAAATGAGGGCATGATCAGCTTCCCAGTTAAAAAAAAATATTTATGCCCCTGTATTTCTGTAGAGAAAACTGCAGAGAAAGAATACCTGTCAGGTTAGTGCATCAGGTCAAAAAGAGGACACTGCTCCTTTTGAGTTCAGCAGCTTCTGTCACCCAGCTTGCACTGTACTAACAGTTTGCCTTAAAGCCTCCGTCCTTTTTTCTGGCTCATGTGTACTTGATCGTAGAACAGTTCTGGGAGAATTTCTCCCAAATTCTTGTTTTTTCCCCTTTAAAATCATTTATTTCTGGCTCTACTGAACCTCATTCACAGCCTCTCAAGATCACCTGTTTTTTCCCACATTTGGGAAGCAAGTTTTTCTCATAATGCCTTCACTTTTTGTGGGAGAGAGGCGTCACTTTTGGGAGGAAGAAGTCTGCTATTAATCCCCTCTCTGTCTGTGTAGTGTGGCATTTACCTACCCATTCAATCAAGTCCTGTAGGTTCTGGCAAGAAAATTCCAGGAGAACCCACAATGACAGGAAATGGATTCACTGAGGGATCAGCTGGAAGATCTAAAAGCAGGACAGGAGAGGAGGAGAGACGGAAGGCCATCAGAGAGGGTAAGTCCTCTACTGAATCTATGCTTTCTCCAAGAAAAGACTCACAGAAGGGGAAATAAAAAGAGAAAAGGTGACAGACCTCATCCCCATCATTCACTTCTCTCTCAGAAATCTCAGGATCACCGGTCCTCGTGGAGGGACGCTTTGGCCGCAACATGTTTGCCATTGAAAGGCTTGACAGAGCTTACGGCGCTGAAATTGGAACCTACCCTGATCATACTGTCTGACACAGAGCAGATCGCCACTGAGAACAAAAATGATGCCATGAGGCAGTTGCTACCGACAAAAAAATAAAATAGGAATACCTTAGTTACATGGGATCTGTAGACTAATTCTTAAGGATTAGATCACATCTTCTTGTCTGGTTCAGTGCAGCACCTTGGTAGGCAGGTACCCTGTTCATGTTTTCACAGGTCACAACAACAAAGCATAGGCTCCCCAGACGTAAATATGCCTAAAGGGAAATTGGCACCCACTCTTGGTTTGGTGTCTTCTCTATTCCTGCAACTGTGTCCTGATATTTGAGAAAGAAAATCAAGTGTAGGCTGAGGGGTGCAGCATTTGAGCTGAGCTGGTATCCTTTTTGTTGCTTATTGCTATATTTGGGTATTAAACTGGTACTAATGAGGTGCAAACAATGCCCAGACAGTGTAACCAAGTTTAAAAATAATGTAGTAAAACCATTACAAAACGTGCTGCATTATGCCGCATAATTAGTCTTTTCTTGCTGCATAATTCATTCAACCCTGCTAGGTAATTTGGCCCTCTCCTGCTGCATAATTTCAGTAGCCCTGAGTATAGTGGCATGGAGTGGTATAGAGAGAGTTAGTATTGTATAGTGGCATAGAGTGGAGTGGCGTTTAATCGAGTGGCGTTTAATCGAGTGGCGTTTAATCGAGTGGCGTTTAATCGAGTGGCGTTTAATCGAGTTCTGCGTCGTTGAGGGGAGCGTCGTGGAGTGGAACAGATGAAGTGGCATAAAGTACAGTAGTGCAGCATAGATTGCAGTGACATGGAGCGCATTGGCTTTGAGTAAATGTAAATGTATTGCGACTTATATAGCGCACATATCACCCGAAGGCATCAAGGCGCTTGCTTAGGGAACCCGTCCTGGTATTCCCCTGTGAGATACCCTGGCAGGGTATCCACAAGGTGAAAGCCAGGCATCCCGCCGCGAGGGGCCATAGTGGAGATTAAGCAAGCTATTGCCCAGAGTCGCAGAGTGTGACCCCGTGAGTCGAGTGGGCACCGGAGCGAGAATTGTCGAGTCCGTGGAATTTTTGAGCCTGAGTCCCGCCGAGGCGGGGAATCGAACCCTGGTCCACGGCCAATCTCAGCTTCCGGGTCTGCCGCCTCTAACCACTGAGCCACGCTTCTCCACTGGTGAAGTGGTTAGAGTCCATTGTCATAGAGTAGAGTGCAGTGAGGTGGACTGGTGCAGCGGCGCGACGCAGAGTGGAGTAGAGTCGTGGTGTAGAGTAGATTGTTTCAGAGTGGAGTTGCATGCAGTGGTGTAGAGTAGACAAGACTGGCATGGATTGATGCGGAGTAGCATAGAATTCAGTGGCGTAGAGTAAAGTGCATTGGTGCCAAGTAGAGTGCTGGGGCATGGAGTACATTGGTTTTTCGTAAGTGGTGCAGAGTGCATTGGCGTATGTCGCAGTGGCGTAGAGTGCAGTGGTTCAAATAAAGTGTAATAGCGTAGAGTGGTGCAATGTAGGTTGTAGTGGCAGAGAGTGGAGTGGTATAGAGTCTACTGGTGTATGGTGGAGCGGTACGGAGTAGGATGCACTGTTGCGGAGTGGCGTCCCCCCCCCTGAATGGAGTGGCGCCCCCAACCCCCCGTGAATGGAGTGGCGCCCCACCCCCTGAATGGAGTGGCGCCCCCCCCCCCCCCCCTGAATGGAGTGGCGCCCCCCCCCCCCTGAATGGAGTGGCGCCCCCCCCCCCCTGAATGGAGTGGCGCTCGCCCCCCCCTGAATGGAGTGGCGCTCGCCCCCCCTGAATGGAGTGGCGCTCGCCCCCCCTGAATGGAGTGGCGCCCACCCCCCCCCTGAATGGAGTGGCGCCCACCCCCCCCTGAATGGAGTGGCGCCCACCCCCCCCCTGAATGGAGTGGCGCCCACCCCCCCTGAATGGAGTGGCGCCCACCCCCCCCTGAATGGAGTGGCGCCCACCCCCCCCTGAATGGAGTGGCGCCCACCCCCCCCCTGAATGGAGTGGCGCCCACCCCCCCTGAATGGAGTGGCGCCCACCCCCCCCTGATGGAGTGGCGCCCACCCCCCCTGAATGGAGTGGCGCCCACCCCCCCCTGAATGGAGTGGCGCCCACCCCCCCCTGAATGGAGTGGCGCCCACCCCCCCTGAATGGAGTGCGCCCACCCCCCCCGAATGGAGTGGCCCCACCCCCCCCGAATGGAGTGCCCCCCCTCCCCTGAATGGAGTGCCCCCCTCCCCTGAATGGAGTGCCCCCCTCCCCTGAATGGAGTGCCCCCCCCCCCCCTGAATGGAGTGCCCCCCTCCCCTGAATGGAGTGCCCCCTCCCCTGAATGGAGTGCCCTCCCCTGAATGGAGTGCCCCCTCCCCTGAATGGGTGCCCCCCCTCCCCTGAATGGAGTGCCCCCTCCCCTGAATGGAGTGCCCCCCCCCCCTGAATGGAGTGGCGCCCCCCACCCCTGAATGGAGTGGCGCGCCCCCCCCCTGAATGGAGTGGCGCGCCCCCCCCCTGAATGGAGTGGCGCGCCCCCCCCTGAATGGAGTGGCGCGCCCCCCCCCTGAATGGAGTGCGCCCCCCCCCCTGAATGGAGTGGCGCGCCCCCCCCCTGAATGGAGTGGCGCCCCCCCCCCCTGAATGGAGTGGCGGCGCCCCCCCCCCTGAATGGAGTGGCGCGCCCCCCCCCCTGAATGGAGTGGCGCCCCCCCCCCCTGAATGGAGTGGCGGGCCCCCCCCCTGAATGGAGTGGCGCCCCCCCCCCCCTGAATGGAGTGGCGCCCCCCCCCTGAATGGAGTGGCGCCCCCCCCCCCTGAATGGAGTGGCGCCCCCCCCCCTGAATGGAGTGGCGCCCCCCTCCGCCCCCCCCCCTGAATGGAGTGGCGCCCCCCCCCTGAATGGAGTGGCGCCCCCCCCCTGAATGGAGTGGGCGCCCCCCCCCTGAATGGAGTGGCGCCCCCCCCCCCCCTGAATGGAGTGGCGCCCCCCCCCCTGAATGGAGTGGCGCCCCCCCCCCCTGAATGGAGTGGCGCCCCCCCCCCCTGAATGGAGTGGCGCCCCCCCCCCCTGAATGGAGTGGCGCCCCCCCCCCCTGAATGGAGTGGCGCCCCCCCCCTGAATGGAGTGGCGCCCCCCCCCCTGAATGGAGTGGCGCCCCCCCCCCTGAATGGAGTGGCGCCCCCCCCCCTGAATGGAGTGGCGCCCCCCCCCCTGAATGGAGTGGCGCCCCCCCCCCTGAATGGAGTGGCGCCCATCTCCCCTGGAATGGAGTGTGAATGGGTGGCGTGAATGGGTGGCGCCCCCCCCTGAAATGGAGTGGGCCCCCTCCCCTGAATGAGTGGCGGCCCCCACCCCCCCCCTGAAATGGGGAGGTGGCGGCCCCCCCCTGGAAAATGGGAGGGTGGCGCCCCCGGAGTGGCGCCCCCCCCCCTGAATGGAGTGGCGCCCCCCCCCCTGAATGGAGTGGCGCCCCCCCCCCTGAATGGAGTGGCGCCCCCCCCCCCTGAATGGAGTGGCGCCCCCCCCCTGAATGGAGTGGCGCCCCCCCCCCTGAATGGAGTGGCGCCCCCCCCCCTGAATGGAGTGGCGCCCCCCCCCCTGAATGGAGTGGCGCCCCCCCCCTGAATGGAGTGGCGCCCCCCCTGAATGGAGTGGCGCCCCCCCTGAATGGAGTGGCGCCCCCCCCTGAATGGAGTGGCGCCCCCCCCCCCTCTGAATGGAGTGGCGCCCCCCCCCCCTCTGAATGGAGTGGCGCCCCCCCCCTCTGAATGGAGTGGCCCCCCCCCCCCCTCTGAATGGAGTGGCGCCCCCCCCTCTGAATGGAGTGGCGCCCCCCCCTCTGAATGGAGTGGCGTCCCCCCCCTGAATGGAGTGGCGTCCCCCCCCCCCAAATGGAGTGACTCCCCCAGAATGGAGTGGCCTAGACTGGAGTGGTGGAAAATGTAGTGGCCTAGACGACAGTGGTACATAGTATAGTAAAGAGGCGTAGAGGCACAGAAGGGATTGGTGCAGAGTAGAGTGTAGTGGCTTAGAGCAGAGTGGCATAGTGTGGAATGGTGCAGAATAGAGCGGAGTGGCGTAGAGTGCAGTGGCGCAGACAGCATGACATTTGACCTCTGATTTTGAATGCACAGCAAATGTAATAAGATAAACAAGATTTAAAGGCCTGTTTACAGAATGCGAAAACTGGTGGACGATTACAGTAAATAGGGTATCGGCCACGGAAGGTACAAACTCAAGCTGTGCATCCTAAAACAAAACTTGCAAGTAGAAAGCATGCAATTGTGAGTTACAAAATACAAAGCCAATGGTAAGCAATGGGTGGTATGCATTCCCAGGGTACTGTCTGGTAGGCTTCGACCTCAAAACTACAAAATCCCTTTCTGTTTTGAGATTTGGACATTTTGAGGTTTTTGCTTGAATTTCTGAGCCTTAGCTGGACCAACCTTCCTCAGGTATTCAACTGGCAGATGCACAGTGGCAGTTACAGTTTCAGACTTGTCCCATGGGGATACAACTTTTTCTTTAAAAATTTCCATTTTTATTTTAGGATTTTTCTGTCCAGAAACAAGCTAAGCATCTGAAAGGCTGTTCTAAACTAGTTCTAGCACTTTCAAACCTGTACTTGACAGTAGGGATGCATACTTTGGGCACATGACTTTCACTGTTCATTTTAGTATGCCTTTGTTTTTTCCATGTAATGTCACAACCACAAGCAGTTATTAATCTGAAATTCCTGGGAAATATAAGGAAAAACTTGATTGCTTTGTTTTGTTAGACAGCAGACTGTATTTGGTTGGATCATCACTGAATGGATTTGGCACACGTGGCAGCGATGCAGATTTGTGTCTCGTTATGCAGGAAGAACTGGTAAGTTAGATTTATTTTTTTTCCTTTCTCATGCAGAAGATCCTAATTAAATGTGTCTAGAAAAATGTTACATAAGGTCTAAAGGGTTTTATAGTGTTTATTTCCACTATTACGGCATATTGTATGTCCTGTGTCTTCTACAAACCTTGTGTTCAGCAGTCAAATCTTAGGTTAAATTGCATACTCCTAGTGGGAGCAGACTAACTGCATAATACCATGTCTGCATCTTTTTTTCACGTTGATCACTTTTTTGTGGCCCTTCCTATTAACATCTAAGTTAGCAGCCACAGTAACTTGCATTCTTCCCATATGCCACCATTTATGTTGGTAGAGCACACACACTGTGCATTGCTGTTAAGAGGAAAGTTGACATTTTAGCATGATGCTTCTGTTACATGGAATCCTTTGAAAGTATGGATTGTTAGTATGGATGTTTCAATGGGAGCACAAATACAGAGGGTACGGTATAGACTAACATCATGTAAAAAAAAAATATTTTTTTAATTGATTTTCAAACAACCAACATCTAGGGCAGCAATGCAATATCAAATGTGTAATATATTTCAAGCTGCTTCTTACTGTACCCCCGCCCACTTCCCTCCTCCGCCACCGGTGTGCCTCCATAGCGTGATCCATAAACAATTAGGGTGCATCAGAATGTAGTACAGTAGCAACAATGAACAACAGTAATGCAGTACAAGGCATACATTTACATTAGAGATCACTATTCGTCCCACTGATCGTACCCTGGTTCACTCTCCTTGCGCCATGGTGCCAGTTGGATCCCTTCGGTCATCCACGTTCGATCCCTACTCCAAACCTGTTTCTGGAGCCTACAGTGTTGCAATTACGGCCTCCCACGCCCTTGCCACCTCTTGCGCTTTGTCATTATTGGTGCATAGGGCCTGTTGTAACCTAAGTGTACCTTCACTCCGTGTCCACTTGAGCAATTCCACCCGCCATCTCCCCACTCCTGGTCCCCTCGCTGATTTCCAATGCAGTGTGATTTCCCTCTTTGCTAATATGTTCCCAGGTCTATAAATGTACTTGTTACTTTCGTTTTAGCGGTATGTGGGAACCAGTGTAGTAAACAAGTGCCCAGGCCTAGTTTTATCGTACGATCAGTTATACTACACAGCAGTTCCAACACTTCTGTCCAATATGTCCCCAAACTCGTACATCCCCACATTATGTGCCGGAAGTCTGCTCCCTCCAATCTACATCTCGGGTATTGAGCGGCTGCCCCATTGAAATATTGATTAAGCTTGGTTGGTGTCAAGTACGCCCTATGCAAGACATAGAATTGTATCAATTGAAATCTAGCATTCCTCATGCTCTTCCAGGCCCTTCTAAAAAACTGAGCCCATGTTTTTTCAGGGATTTCCCTGCCAAGGTCCACCTCCCACTTCTCCTGCAACGTGCGGAATGGTTCCGGAGCCTCAGTCAGCATGCGCCTGTAAAGGCACGTTATGGCCTTAACAGTACCCGCTGCCATTACCACATATTGGCACACCATTGTGGTCCGCGGTTCTGACAAGCCCCGCCCCTAATATCGCTGTATTGCCGAAACAAGCGCTGAGTGCAGCAAATAATCCCCTTGCGGGAGATCGTATTTATGTTGAAGGGTCTGAAATGTCAACAGGGTTTCGTTTTCGTAGAGGTCTCCTAGCACTTGTATTCCCAACTCTTCCCAGTTAGCTAGTGCCATCCAACCCCTGCCATGCAGGAAGGCCGTGCACATACCCAGCGGTATCTCCGGAGCATACAGGTGAGTGAATCCAGCCCGGCGTTTGCTCCTATTCCAGCACAACTGTAGCGTCCTCTCTTCAGCAGTGAGAGGTTCAAGACGCATCTTCTGCTGAAGCACTATACAGGACAAGATATAGCATGGGAGCCACCGCCCTTCGGGTCATCCGGGCCCTGGAACTCCTGAGCTACAGCTTGAATGTGCCATTGCAATTGCGCTGCTAAATAGTAACATTCAAAGTCCGGCACTGCCATACCCCCATCAGCTCTCAGGCGCGGCATTGTAGCCATAGCAATCCTCCGTCTGCGCGACCCCCAGATAAACCCTACAGCGATAGAGCGGGGCTGTTGGAAGATTCATACCGGCACCCAGATTGGCAACGTCTGAAAATAATACAATAAACGCGGGAGCGCCGCCATCTTCAGGAGTGCCACCGACCCACTACCGATAATGGTAACGTACTCCAAAACACAAAACTGCCCCCAAGTCTGCCTATGGCCTGACCCAAATTAGCCTCCAGCAAATCCTCAGGGGTATGATAAAAGTGGGTGCCCAGGTAAGGTAAACAGCAGGGTTCCCAGCGGATGCCTGCCACCTGCAAAGGATTCAGCACAGCCGGGGCCACCGGAAACAAACAAGTCTTTGCCCAGTTCACCCTCAGCCCCGAGTACTGCCCAAACTCATTGAGCAAGTGTTGTGCGCCCTCCAAAGCTGTATCCTTGTTTGCGAGAAAGATCAGCAAATCATCCGCATAGAGGGAGATATACTGCATGTCCCTACGGAGGTATAAACCAGGATAATACCTCCCCAACCGGGCATGGGAGGCCAGAGGCTCGATGGCCAAGGCAAACAACAACAGAGAGAGTGGGTGTTGGACTTTGGCCCTTGTGTTCGATGAGCCTAAGAGAGGCTTGAGGCACTACCAGTGTTCCGGGTCCCCCGTGAGGGACCCCCACAGCCCAGTGAGGCTGCATCTGTGATTCATTTTGAGCCCAGAGAGGTTCTAGGGGAAATTCTATTTGCCAGAGCCTGCGAGGCTCTAGTGGGTGGCCACATCCTCCTCAATTGCACCAGTTGCCCAGCACTTTGTGGGCAACTGCTACGTTTAGGACCCTGACTTTGGACACAGGGCGTCCTAGCCCCAGAGAGGCCAGTTGGCCTAGGGACAGTCACAGGTGGTGACTTACGTGAGTTTGGCGCAATTGTTATTGTTTTTGCACCTCTGAATGTATTGTTTATGCGTCATGTGCCTTTACACCTCTGAATGAATGTTATGCATTGCATCATGTGTTTTCCTCTTACACCCCTACAGGTATTGTAATACATAGGTGGTTGTTTTCTCCCTAGTACAGGTGGTGCTAGTGAGATCCTGGTTACCAGTAATTACTGGTTGTGCGCTCTATTGTTATATTGTGTGCTATTTTGTGCTAAAGTAATTTTACTTTCTGAAAGTGCTACTTCTGATTCCTGACAGTGGTCCAGGTGGCCCTGTCTTGTACAATATCCCCTGTAAATTCTGCCCGTGCCCCTGGCACATTGTAAAGTGTGTGTTTTATCTAATGTGTTTTGGTGTAATACAAAGGCTATTTTTTATATAACCTTGTGTGGAGTTTCCTTTGTGGTGGGCCTTTGGTTGTTGTTGCTGGGGTGCGTGCGCAAATACTTAGCCTACATCGCCTCCAAGTTTAGCCTTGCTGCTCGCGCCACGTTACCTAGAGGGTGAGTAGGGGTTATCTTGGCGTGTAACTCCCTTGCCCTGACTTGGGTGTGGTGGTCTCTGACTGACTTTGGCGAAAGCCCTGGCCAGCCGGGGATCCCATTTCCAACAGTGGGCATCCCTGTCTAGTGCCCCCGTCCTACCTGGCAGACTAATGAGATTGTCGCGTCCGTCCGCACTTGCGCCGACGCCAACTGATAAAGGAACTTTGTCCACCCTACAAAGGAGTCCCCAAGTCTGAACGCGTGTAGGACCCGATATGAATACTGCCACTATAAGCTATCGAACGCCTTTTCAATGTCAACTGAGAAAACCGCCGCTGTAGGGGTCTCGCTATGGTCCTCATCCAAAATCCGCAGAAGGCGTCGTGTATTAGTTGCGGTATTACGCTTTGGGATAAAGCCCGCCTGGTCAGAATGTACCAGTTGCGTCATATGGGGAAGAAGCCGAGTTGCAAGTATCCTACTCAAAATCATGTAGTCAGTTAACATTGATAGAGGGCGGTAAGCTGACCTAGACAAAGAGTCCTTACCTGGTTTTAGCAACAGGATAATGATAGCCTCGCGTGTGGAAACTGGCAATCTTCCCAAATTGCAGGCTTCCAGATAAACCGCAAGCAATTTGGGGGCCAGGATACCAACATATGTCGAGTAAAATTCAATCGGTAGACCATCTGCCCCCGGGGTCTTCTTACACGCCATATGTTTTATTGCACTACGAACTTCCCCCAATATGATCTCCTGCCCCAACGTGTCCTCCTGGTCGGTATCAAGACCAATCGAACCCCCCACCCCTTACTAGTCACTGGAGACACCGCATAAGTTCAGGCATCAACAATGCTGTCCCTGGAGTAACATGTGGCTGAGTAACACTCCCCACATTCGTCGGAATCCGTTCCTGCCGACCCTTTTTCCGAGTCTGTCACTTCCAGCAGTGTTGTGCCGCTCGCCTGTGAAATCTGTTACTGCCTGCAGGGCTGCTGACCTCCCTCTCTGTCTGTCTCGTGGAAGGCTTCTGTGTCCGAGGACACCGTCTTCTGATACGCCTTGTACGGTGCGGTTGCGGTGCCTCCGTTGTCTGCCCTCTGGTGCTCCCTGCTCCGTCCGTCCCCGCCCGGTAGGTTTCCAACCGGCTCCACGCCTCATCAGGGTCATTATGAAAGACTGTTTTGCCATCCAGGGTCACTCGCAAGCCCGCAGGGAACATCAGGGAGTATTGAATGCCCTTGCCTCGGAGGGCCTTCTTAACCGCCAGAAACTAGGCACGATGGCGTCGTACATCAAAAGTATAATCTGATAACAGTGACACGTTATTATTTTCCACTCTACAGGGCCCTGCGCTGCGTGCTTTCTGGAGCAGGAGGTCCCTGTCTTTGTAATGGAGCAAGCGGGCCACCACAGGCCTGGGCGGTCTTCCAGGTGTCGACGGACGGGCAGGCACCCTGTGCGCCCTCTCCAGGGTGGTGAATGGCGTCAAGCCCTCCGGTGCAACCTTGGTACGCAGCCACTGTTCCAGGTAGTCAATCATGCTGTCTCCTTCCACTCCTTCCGGAAGGCCCACTACCCTTATGATGTTCCTTCTATTACGCCCTTCCGCATCTTCGGCCCTCCTTTCCAGCACTCGGAGCCTGCGAGTGACCTCTCCCATCTGGACATCCATTGCTTTCTGAGCCGGTTCTAAGACCTCCAAGGTATCCTCAGCTTGCTTCACGCGGTCGGCCAGCTTCCCATGATCTGCCCGTAGGAGTCCCAGCCCTAGTGACACCTGAGCAATGTCCTGTTGGAGCGCCTCCTTTGTGTCCGTGATAGCTCAGAGGATCTGGTCTACCTGTTGTTGCATCAGCCCCTCTGGAGGCGGCTCAACCACGTCTCGCCTCTGCTGCTCCACCATGCCATCCTCTGGTCCCTGCCGGCCTCGTGGCGTCCCCATGGGAGTCAGTCTACCTGGCCCTCAGCCCTGGTCTCACCTTCCAACACCTCCCTTAGTACGGCGACGCAAGTTCCCGAGCAAGATGGGGGTACGGGTTCTCCGAGCCACCAGCCCTTGCCGCCCACAACGCTGCCCTGGGTTCCTCACCCGTCCTTCTCCCTGTAGGTGACCCAGCTGGGCAGTCCACTCTTAGGCGAAACCTCCAGCCGCCAGACAAGGGAGTAGCAAGTCCAACAGGACCACAGCGGCCTTATCAACAATTCCCCACACTCTAGGTAGCCCAGCAGAGTTCTCCCGCTCACAGATCCAGCCGCCACGGGAGAAGGGCCCAGCAATCAAACCCCTGAGCAAGTACTCTGATCCGGGGTTAAAGGCCGCTTCAAGTCATAGGGGGTAACCACTCCTGCCCACCAGTGTTGCTGCTCCCTCAATCACCACGGCACCCCCAGCCGGGCACGTCTCCAGCTTTGGGGCACCACACTGTACCTCAGGCTACTCTTGCGCTGCCAGCCGGGTAGCTGTGCCGTTCAGTCTTCGCCGTCTACCTCGGGGGTCAGTTCTTAGCTCCTAAGCATCTCCATCGCGGTAGCCCACTCACGCTGGGGCGTCCTGCTAGTCCACACTATTGCGCACTGGTCAAGCCGCGGGCGGCACCACGTCGCCTCGAGCTCGCGAGGTCTGGGGCCCCCAGTAACGTGCCGCGCCCCTTGCCCCTTACCCCAGCCCGTAGGGCAGAGCGGGATCTCCCACCAGCCAGGTCCAGATATCCTTTTGCGGCCAAGCAGACAGGCAGCAAATTATTGCATTTGCCGCGGCCGAGCGTAGAGGCCATTTCGCCCCCGGTATCAGTTCAACTACCGGTCATGGGCCGCCACCCGGGACCCTCGCTCGTCCTATTGCACCAGATCGCCAGTTAGAGCGCGGTCCTCCTGGCCTCTCCTGCACCGGCAACTCGCTGCACTGCTGCATTCGGGCACTCCCGGGACACCCCAGGGGTTGCGGCGCCAGCAACCTCCACACCTTCCGTATAGCTCACAGGGGGCAGACTCCCGCTGCAGATGCCCTGCACAGCAGCTCTCGAAGGGAGAAAGCCCTCGCCTCTCCAGGACTTCAGTCTACGCCTCCTTCTGGGCCCTGCTCGTAGATCCGACTGCGGAGATGGCGCCATTTCCTGCCTACGCAGGCCGGGTCCCCCACCTCAGAGCGCCGTAGCTCGTGGTCAGGCGGTAACAAAACTCTCAATCGTGGACAGTGCAGGCCCCACATCTGGCGGCGCCCTCCCAGAGTCACAGGAGAACCAACCCGGCACTACGTGCAGGATAATCGGTGAGGCGCGGAACCCTCTGCTCACGCGACCGTCCTCATCGGCGTCCAAATCACGCCCCCCAGATTAACATCATGCAGTGTGGTTAGCCTTAGTTTCTTTGGTCAGTAGAACATCTTGGTAACAAGATTAACTCTGAAGGCAAGTCAGTGGCTTAAGGGAAGGTAGCTCATGTTGGTTGACTTTCTTATACACTAATCTCAGAATTACTGTTTGTTGTGCGTTTTTGTCCAGCATCCCATGCATACTTATCTTTTTATTTCTTGTTGAGTATTTAAATATGTTAGTATATGTAAGTTGTTAAAGGTCCAGCCTCTGTTTAAGTTCTGGGATTTCTAATCTGAATAGCAAACAGTATGGGTTGATCTGAATTCAAATCTTGTGGTATCTTCTGCATCCTGAACGAGAGCTAACTTTTACATATGGTGGAATAATCATGTGGTACTTACAGGCAGTGCTCACACTGTCACAGTATCCGTGTGGTCTGTTGTGACGAGTCCTGTGCATGACTTGGAAAGCTGTGAGGTCATGCTGTGCCTGCCATGTTTTCATTTTTTGTTACAGTAGACCCTGTCTGCAAACCTATTGGACGTGGTCCAACAAGAGACATACTACATTGGAAACTAGCTGTGCAGAAAGCAAGTGCTCTTAAACTGTACCCTAGTCATAGTAAGGGTGAATGACTCCTTCTACCATGGTATGAGGTTACTGGTGTAATGGCACAGGCGTAATGTTCAGTGTTCAGGCCTTTTTACCTGGGAGCTTGTTACTGACCCTCTCTTGGAAAGTACTATCAAGACTCCTACATCTAGGCTACCTGCCACTCATGTATCACACCTGTATAGAAGGAGTCTACAAAATGATGGTCTTCCCTGTAAGCTGGCCTTTGTAGATAATGAGCATGACAGTTTGTCTGTTCCATTGTTCAGGTTCCCCTTCCCGAACCAGGAGTTAACATTTGTGTAGGTTTCACCTTGGTCCCAGTGAAACCATTTTTCTGTGTTATGGGAGCTTTATGGCTGTACATGTCTTGATCAGATACACCTACTGAGCAGGACTAACTTTGACCGATCTAACTTTTCATGTTTGGGTCCCACAAGGGTCTTCTCTCTCACCTACCCTCTTCAACCTTTTTATGGAGCCATTAGCTGAAATCTTGAACTTCTCTAACATTCATAACCACATGTATGCTGATGCCACCCAACTGTACTTGAACATCTCTTTTCCAGAAGACATTAGGGACCTCAGTACTACTCTACTTGACACCCAAAATTGTCTAACCTACAACCACGTCATACTTAATGCCATCAAAATGGAATTCCTCCTAATCGTACCACCCAATCACCTGCCCTATATTGTTCTATGGATGAATCATCTTTCTTCTCTTAACTGTACACCGCACATTGAGTTTGCAAGATCTTTGGGAATAAATCTGGACAAGAATCCGAACATGCAGGAGCACATCATTACTGCCACCAAAGGCGTGAACTACCAAATTAACATTTTAAGGAAATTCAAAACCTTCCTCCATAAGGATGACTTTAAAACAATGGTCCAAGCTCTAGTCATCCCCAGGTTGGACTATAGAAGTGTTATCATGTGTCTCCTCCCCAGAGCTAAGCTGTCAACTCTAGGGAATCTCTCAGTGCGGCTGTCAGACTCCTCACAGGAACAAAAAGAAACAAACGCATCACCCCTGATCTAAAAGCTCTACAATGTTTCCCTTATGAAGCAAGGGTTCCGTTAAAAATTGCTTGCATTACCCATAAAGCACTTCAGGACAACACTCCTAGGTACTTGGCAGAAAAGCTAGAATTTTATGGTGGATGCAGATCCTCTCGGAGCACCAGCACTTTGGTACTGAAACCACATAAATTCCTTAAAAAGAAAACTTGCAACAAGCCTGTTATGAACCCCAATGTATCCCAATATAGGCCTTGGTAGTTACACAACCTTTTACCTACATCTGTCCTACCATTGTTCTACATAACCGGTTTTGCAATGACCTTTTACCTATTTAGATGCTACATGACTATTGTGTGGTTTTCTTCGAAAACTAGCCTCATGTATTATGCATGAGGATTCTCAGTATTGGATCAGGATTACCGTCTTCTGCATTATAACTCTGTATATGTTGACCTCTATTGTCATCCTTGCCGACAACCCCATAGTACACTTCTAGGTAGAACCCCTGAGGGTACCTTTTGGGTATATAAGCACTACATCTTCACTGGGCAAACCAGAGGCGAACGACTTCCATTCTGACACAAGACACTGAGGTCCCTGCACACAGACACTCCAGCACTCAGTGGTCTGACATTCATTGCGGGGTGCCCATCTCGAGACCAAAACGGGGGTCCTTCATTCTCTCACATCAGGTAATGGGGTTGGCTCTATCCTAAGGGGATTCATGGCTACACACCTACATACATGCTAGGTACACTTAGGCACATTTAGTTAGGGTTTGCATCATAGGAGTACACATTATTACTGTCCTGTATCCTTATGCCTGCATATATTCATTGTTCTAGCACTTTGGTAGAATTCTACCTTTTCTTTACTGTGTTGGTGCTTATAACTATATATTTGTTTCTGTCTCATGGTTGTTGCAGCACACGTATTTTACACTAGAATGACGCTGGTTCAATAAATGCTTATTGAAAACATCCCCACCGTTTATTCTTTGTATTTCTCTGAGACAAAGTGAGCACGAGTGACTGAGCGAAAAGTACTGTACTGTTTCCATGATCCCTGAGGGGTCAGGGTTGTCATGTTCGATAGTTGCCAGAAACTATGCGCTTCTTGGTAAGAGGTGTTCGTAGTGGCACTGTGAGCTAGCAGGACTAACAGACTTGCATATGCTTTGGGGGTGTCTGGAATCAGTCTGGACACCAATCCCTTAGTTTATGTTGTCAATTTGCGCAGATCCTATATAGATTTGTAGAAACTACACTACAAGCCTTCTCTGGTATTGCTCCAAGAATTTGGACCTCACTACTACTCGAAATCAGACTGATTCCCTCAACTGCATCATTCAAAAAATACTACTACTTATAAACACGTTTCTGCCCTAGGTCTCACAACTTGGCTCATGATCTACACCTATGATTATTGCTAGACTTTCGGAACTTGTCCATTATCTAATTGACTTGTCCTAGTTCTATTACCTGTCCCAATTTGTGAATTTACGATTGTTGTTGCTTGCTCTCTTATTTATTCTCTTTTCTTTTGTCCAGATCTGCTGTAAAGCACTCTGATACCCTCACGGGTCATGTTCACACTATATAAAACTTTTTAAATAAATAGAAATAAAACAAATAACGTTACTCCTGCTGCAGAATGCTTGTCTAGACGAGGGAACAGACCACTGTGCATAATCTATGCACTAGAGGAAACTTTGAACTTACAAATCTAGATTTTGATTAGTCAGACGTCCCTACTATGCCTCAAGCATTGATAAATTATGCCCCACTGAACCTTATGCAAGGAACATAACATGAGTGTGAAGGATAAGCTTTTGTCAGGGATGAGCATTTGCTTGCGCTACCCTCTTGAACTCTTAAGAATCTTTGCTCCTCCTACTGCTAAGAAGATGGGAAAAGTAACTACACATTATGGAGAGTAGCACGCCATTAAGTAAGCATGGAGGCCACCTCAACAGAGTAAGCCTCCCTGACATGACTACATGTTTCCTCCAAGCTGGACAGAAGAGCAAATTTGCCTTTTTTGTGGAGTTGTAAAACACTCTCCTGGTTTTTGGTCCGTGATAATTTATGCGTTTCACCTAACTTGCCTTTTCCCCTCCCTTCTCATGGTATTCCCTCCCAACCATGGAAAATCTTTAGTCTAGCTAATGCTGGAGCTCTGTATTGGCCGCGTTCCACAAGCGTGATCACTGTCGTCAGTCGTCAGTCGAGGCGTGGCGACGTAGGTGGGAGGGGAGGCTGCAGGCGGTGAGTGCGCGGCGTGTGTGAGCCGCGGTGTTCGAGAGCCGGAAAAGAAGGAGCCGGGAGCAGGGTCGTTGGGCAGCTGCTCGTTTGCAGTCTTGAGACGGGAGATCGGCCGAATCACGGTAAGGTGGCAGCGCAGCCAGCGCACGTGAGGGGTACAAGGTGCAAGGTACAGGGGGTTCAGGGGCACAGAGGCTGTCTGGGAGGTAACCATCGCTGCTGACGGGCTCTGGGGTGCAGGTGCTCCCGGGCGGATTTTCTTCTGCCCCCCCCCCCCCCGAATCACGCAGGTTGCGCGGCGCGCTGAGCCCCTCGTGCCTAGACCACTCTCCCGAGTTTCTTGGCCCTGACTACCTCTTGCGGTTCTCCGCAGTACCCTGTGCTCTTTCAAGGCTCTTGGCGGGTGGCTCCACTCATTTGTGCTCCCTGCCCTTAGTCAACCCCCTGCCTCTTCGCCCGCTAACCTGGCCTGCAGACAATATTCACAAGTTCTGGGGCTGCTCCTCCTGCACCTCACCCCAGAGCCCGCCTAGGTCTCGACCATTCCGGCCAGGCCTTGCTGGCTTCGCCCTTGGGTGACAGCTGGTGGGGTCAAGGTCGGGGGGGGTCTGCGGGCCTAGGGTAGGTTGGACTAGGTGAGCAGGGGGGTGCCACTTGCTATACATATATATAGCTAAACAGTTGCACAGTAACAACGCACGGTGGCCAAAACTTTAAATCACGCTGCAATAAAGCTGCGAGCCCGGCTTAGCTTAGTTCAGCCGAGCCCTGGCATGATACAGAGAAGATCCTAACCATACGTCGGAACATGAGGTCCGGAAAAATAAGGAAGTATACGGCGCCATCAAAGCGAAAGAAGCCCAATCAATCAGATGCTGCCAAGGCGTCAAACCAGGTCAACTACGGGCCAAAATCTAAAAAATCCCTAAGCCTGCGGGATTACTTTAGAAAAACGCCAACAAAGACTGTTGCACTGCCACAACCATTTTTCCAACCTCCGGAGGTAACCGCTACCATGATCCCGGCTCAACCAGGGCTGATCCAATTGGCTTCACCGCAACATTGGGCATTTGAAACCAAAAAGGTGATAGAATCACCAGAAGTTTATATCTTTGGATCCACCAATAAAAATGTACTGAGGAAGTGGCGAAACGACGAAACTTCCAACGCAAATGGCAAAGACGACAAAACTTCCATCCCAATAGTAACATTTTTCAATATGCCCGATCTCCATCGGGCAAGCTTCCCGTGTCCTCAGCTGAGGATAAAGGATCACCTCACCCAGTGCAAATCCAGTTGGAGGGCACTTTGTGTACAACAAAGGCCCCCTCAGCCCTAACACAGTCCCCTGAAACTCGCACGATCATTCCAATGGAGCTTCCGGTGGTCTTGCCCCGGCAAACAACGACGGTGCAACTCCATGGGCATGACAACCCTGCGCTTCTTAACAGCAGTCTGCTGTCCTTAGCCTCACAAACAACAACCACTCCCAACTGTTTCACCAGTCTTAAGCCCTTTGCATATGATATTCTCGCTACCTGGATTAACAAAGGACTCACTGCAGAATCAGTTAGATCCGCCTGACCCTAATGATCAGCTCATCTCAGACCTATCTCTTTTTTTCAAGACCACTCAAAATTCCCCTAAGCACATTTCAAACGAAGAGTCGAACACCGAAGATCACACAGCAACCAGTGCCTGGCAGCAACTCCTCCAGACCCTCCAACAAACTGTTAACGCATTAAACTACCACTCGGTAAAATTGGAGGTGCAGGTCGACCTATTAAACACCCTGGCCTTATTCACGTCTGGGATCGACAGCAAACTAGACAAATTAAACAACCTAATCTTAAGGGCGCAAGCCTCTACGAAGCTATCTCAACCAGTTTGCTGCTGCTCCCCAATCATAGACTCCCTCTCTCTGCTTCCAGAATGCCTGACTACTGTCATAAGCGAAGTCAAGTTGATGAGGGGAGGAAACGCCCCTATTATACCCTCCTCCCCCACACAGAAAAAACAGCAACACCTTACCCAAGAACCTGTCAAGTGGAATGCAAATATGACGGAAGGGGCGGCGCCAAGAGCAGGAATAACCACCGGCCCAATTGAGCCGATCGGGCAGGGCCACTGTGGTCAATTACTACCAAAGTTGACAGATGACAACGGTCCCCCACTGACTTCAACTGGGCCTACAATTAGCCGAGATCAACCTGTCGGGTCAAAAGACAGCCCAGTGCTCCAGACAGCTCCAACAGTGGCAATTACCCCAGCGCTCCCCCCATTATGCAGTAAGAGAGAGCGCAAACGCCAGCGAAAAAATAGAAACAAACTCAGGCTAAGCACCAATGTGACTCACCAGAAACTCTTCCCTCTCTTTGTAAAACCAGAAAACAAAAAATCCCCCACCAAAATCAGTGTATTATCGCCCATGACAAAGCAAAATGGAGAAATTCCAGGAACGACCCAACAACCAGCAAGGAGCAACCAGGACCAAAGTAAGCCAAGAACGGACCCAGAAATGGACGAACCCAGTGCACCCACCGAAATAACATGGCTGAGCCCTGATAAGACAAGTGCAACTGGGCCCAAGACAGCACCAGGAAACCCTAAGTTACCGATGGCTCCAACTCCACCCGGAAAGGACAATGCAACGTTAAGATCAAATTACTCCAAACCCATCTGTAACAACCTAACAACTCTGATCAGCCAGACCCCACCGTTGCAGACGGCTAGGAAAAAATTGACACATGAAATTAAACCAGCCATGTTACCCGACAATCTTGACAACTTGCCTTTAAGCGCACCGGAGACGAGCAAAAACGATCTACCGCGCCATCAGATCCTATTGGCTCCTAAATATGAATCCAAGGGTCGTCACGATATTCTTAATAGATCGAACCTGCTAAAAATTGCGAAAGACATCCAGGGGCTCGCAGGGCTGTCCACGGACAGTATTGACTCCATCGAATTACTCCCTCCCCGAGGTAACCAACCATCAGAGGTCACCGTGGCGACTTTTAAATCGGCAAGCTGGGTAGGTGCTTTTTTGGAACACAAGCCCATTCTACGAAATTGGGGAACCAGAGTGTACCCATACTTCACGCCAGGGTACCCCACTGCCCTGCTAACTAGATCAACTTTACCCAGACAATCTGTTACTATCAAATCAACAGTACCCGTGAGACCTTACTCCGTTCTAAAAAACGCGTCAGGACCAGAAGACTAAATTAAATCCCTTGAAAAAGATGGTGACAACGCAGATCCAAATAAAGGTTGGGGATGGTTGCCAGCGATCCTGTCCTCTAAAAATTCAAACTGGCCGTTCATGGCCGAAATGCAGGCTGAAGATCACAAACCCCCCGGTAAATTAAACCCAGTAGCAGAACCACAGTTAAAAACCGACAACACGCAAGGGCGGTCGCCTTTTTCACTGTGCTCATGGAACATCAGCGGGCTCCACCAAAAAACCTCCAACGATGACACCCTGGCCTTCTTATGCAAACATGCAGTAATTGCCCTCCAGGAAACTTGGGCCACAGAGGGCCGCCCAATTGCAGGTTACATTGAATTTTGGAAGCAAGCACTTAGGGACAGCCATTATGGTCACCCTAAAGGTGGTCTGTCTACATACATTTCTAACAACTTAAAAGGTTTATTCAACCAATTTGTACTTAAGGAAGACTGGTTACTTGGGGTCAAAATCAATCCGTGGAGGAAGCAGCGTTCACTCTTCCTCATAAACGTGTACATTAACCCCAGCACCTGCACTAAAAATGACCATCTGGCCCGCCTCAGTGAAATCATGAATGATATTGCCATAGACCACCCCAACTCGGACTGCATTGTCACGGGGGACTTCAATACCAATCTATTCCAGGGGAAAACAGCAGACATGGAAGGGCCCGCCCAGACAAACATCATTGAGGCCATGACTCAAACTAAACCTCTGAACAGAGCCCTCAATAAATTGGGTGAGCTCTCCGTGATAAGATTCTACAATGCAGGCTACCTGGTAATGAACTGCAGGTCAACCAGTGACACACCCCCAAACTGGACCTGGTCAAACGGAAGTAAAAACTCTTATTTAGACTTTACCATTTGCAATTCAGAATTATTATTCAATATGGATAATTTTTGCATCCACACACGGTCTGAAAGTGACCACAGGCCGCAGGTTATCTCCCTCAACATAAAGACAGAATTCCATAAAATGGCGTCCGCAACCCACAAGGGAATATATTCCGAAAATTTAAAGCATCTCAAATGGTCTGAGATAAACAGCCAGAAAATTTTAACAGCAAGTAAGGACTTTGCCAACGGCAGACTGGACCTAGACGCCTCCCCGATAGTGAAATGGTCGCTGCTTTGCTCTCACTTGATCAGCTGCTTTGCAGCGACAGTCCAGGGTCCTAGCCGTACTTCATCAGCCGGGTTTGCAGTCTCCACTGACACAAAGTCCTTAAAGAGAACGAGAAACAACGCCCTGAGGGCACTTTAAAAATTCCCGGGGAATAGTATCTACGTTGTTAAATACGATCAAGCTCAAAAAGCATTTAAGAGGGCAATCGCCCAAGAGAAAAAGGCACAGGAAACCCAATGTTGGGTTAAACTGGTGTGGGAGAGCAAGAAAAAAAATTCCAGGAAATTCTGGGCTCTCGTTAACCGCGCCAACTTGAACTTGACAAATTCTGGCTCAGCAAACATTCAGGAAGCGGAATGGGCTTCATACCTGCTGGACCATTTTCAGGTACAAGACAACTTAGATCTTATTGGATCAGCCAGTACACATGGCGTCGGTGTACCATTGAGTACTCTCTTAGATCCAATACAAGGGTCCGCTTTAGAAGATTTATTAACTGAAGAAAGAGTCACCAAAGCAGTGAAAAAAGGGAGACAAGACGGAGCACCAGGCCCGAACGGCCTCCCACAGAAGTTGTTTAACTCGGACATTCCTTTCTGGTCCACGACGCTATTAAACCTCTTCAACTACTCTTTGAGGACAGCAACAATCCCGGACTCATGGCGGGGTGCAATCATTCATCCCATTTATAAATCTGGATCACGTGCCAGCTCTAACAATTACAGATTAATCGCCCTTTTGGACATAGAGGCGAAACATTATGCTGGGCTTATCTTGGGCAATGGGTAAAGGCCAATAATCTGATACCACTGAATGAAACAGGGTTTGTTGCCAACTCAGGAACCATGACAAATTTATTAGTAGTCTCTACCATCGTCGACAAAGCACTTTTATCATCTAGGACAGTATTTTGCTGCTTTGTCGACTTTAACGCTGCATTTGATAGGGTTCCCAGGGCAGCACTCTGGGAAACTGAGGCAGTGGGGTATTCCAGATAGAATCCTGAACCCTATTATCCAATTGCACACCAGTACCTGGGTCCGAGTGAAGTTAGGGTCCGCAACGCATCTCTCGCGAAAAATCATGACCTCAAGAGGCGTCAAGCAGGGATGCGTGCTGTCCCCCCTTCTCTTCAATCTCTTCATAGCAGACCTGTCAAGTACCCTAAACAAAGTAAACAGTCACCCGCCTAAAGTAAGAGGAACGGCATTATGTAGTCTTTTATACGCCGATGATCTGACCCTGTTTAGCCTTACAAGGGTAGGGTTACAAAGGCTTCTTGACTCATTAATGCAATACCCGACCAGCAACCAACTAGAAGTTAACATGAAAAAGACCCTGATAGTTCCGTTTGGTAAGAAACGTTACGGTGGTGGTGGCTGGTCATTTAACAAAACAAGCCTTTCCACCGGCCAATCATACAAATATTTAGGTGTTTGTTTGGATCACAGAGGCAACTATATAAAGCAGAGTAATGTGATCACAGCCAAAGCCACGGCACTTGTGGTATCACTGTCTAAGTTGTCGAAGAAACTCTCTGGTCCAACCCTCTCTCCCCTACTGGAAGTTTTAAGAGCAAAGATCGGCCCCACTCTATCATATGGTATAGAGATCTTTAAAGGTAAAATGAACACTGTTTTAAATAAATGCACAACCAAAATATACAAAAAGGTACTGCACCTGCCAAGTTTTGCATCCCCTGCACAGATCATATTAGAGTTGGGGTTGACTAATTACGAAGCCTCTAACGTTGGCACATACCTTAAGCTTTGCCACAAATTAAGACCGGCTGAACCAGGCACACTAGAATTCCTAGTCTGGAAAGAAATCAACGAGAGCAACCCAGGAGGATCATTTGGCTGTCTCTTTAAGGACTATATCCACCAAATGTAAGCTGCTGACCTCTGGGTCCTTAATCCTAGTCAGTCAGCCTTTAAAAAGGCAATTAAAAAATGTGTGAGATTGACATCTCTCGCCACTGACAAAGCTCTCCTTACGAAACGCAGCCATTCTTGGGCAGTAGTCAACTCTTACAAACGGCTATCCCTCGCTATGTATTTTCCACCACTTTTTCACTCTATTTAAAGCGCAGTTTTATAGCCTTAAGATTGGGGGACTGGCGCTTCCTTCAAAATCTACCCATTTGGCGTCGTACGGAGGAGGTCACAACCTGCAGAGGGTGTGGGTTAGCAAAAGAAACAATCATGCATGTGGGTTGCAATTGCCCCACCTTCAACTTCCAACGCAGGTGCATGCTAAGGTCAGAATGGAATAGGCTGGGAGTTCGGACCTGCAGGCATGCCATCATTGCCGCCCTGTCTACGGATAATACTGTTTTAACCCTAAAATGTGCTAAATTTATCCAGCAAGTGTATCGTAATTTTAATACAAAGAAAACTGTCTTGGCTTTGCCATCCATCATATAGATCAAATGATGTATAGTAACAGTCTTTTTGACGATTATGAGGGCCGCAACTCAAACTGAAACTCTGTGGCGGGTATGCTTATGGTTCGACGTCATCATTTAAATATAATGGGAGCCGCATGAGAGACGCTAGGTCATGTTATACAAAACTGTTTAAAATTTTATTTTTTTAATGTTCTTTTGTGTGCCCGTATGGGTTCTTTGTTTTTAACTATTTTATATATAAAATTGTACATAATGTGACTTGGGGGAAAAACTTTTAAAGATATTGTTTTATATCTAAATAAAGATTATTATTATTATTATTATTATTACCCTCCCAACCCATGATGCCCTTCCAGGTCCTTTGTGCCTAGTTTGGCCATATCTGCCTCTTTTAGTCCCCTGGAACTCAGCAAACATGTGTTTGCAGTGTAGTGGCAAATCACAAGCTGTACACACCCCTGTCATCTAGAACAGACCTCGGGACATACTAGTTGTTGCTCTTAGAAGGAAAGCTTTAGGTTTTATGGTGACTTGTACCTGCCCTACAACACACCAGAGCACAGAATCCACCTCCAATAGTTTTTGTTTTTTGTTTTCATCATCCGGTTTAAACGGCTTTTTGGCTGCCACTTTACCACTGTCTATTAAAAGAAAACCTTTTACTTTAGAAGATTGGGAAACCCAGGACTTCCAAGAGCAGTATCTGAAAAAACATCTACCTCTTTGGGAGTGTCTGAGTCGAAGATCTTGGGGCCAGATAGTAAGAGAATGACTTGTTCAGGGAAAGGATAAGGAAAGTGCTCCATGCAAATGTCACCCCTCCTGAAATAACAAGTTCCTGTGGTTAGAACAATATTGGGTCTGTTATCCTGGTTTATAGAGCGACCACAAGAAAGCATCTAATGAATGTCCAAAACGTTTTGTTGAAAGAAAGCAATTTGGCACTGATGTTACAGGTGAGCACATTACACAGCAATGGAAGACCTGGACTTTACTTTGTCACCGTTCGGCATGGTCACTGAAGATGTGCAAAGATTAGAATCAGAAAACCCTATGTGAGGGCCCTCCAGTAACATGAAGGCCAATCGGGAGAAGAGCCCAGTTCATGAATTTGGAGATTAACTGTTTCCAGCAGCCTGCACACTTTGCATCTGCACCCTTTGCATATTTACAGATTTACTTTCCCTTTGGTGGAAAAACAGAATCATTGTGAGTCCCAGGGGAGGTACTGCAAGCCACCTCAGCAACGAAAAGAAAAACAACCTGTAATGTTCTAAGCTCAAGAGTAGATTCCAGGAGTATTCATATTGTGTGTTTCTTGAACATCTTTCCACAAATCTGGACACCCTGCCATAGTTCGGTCTTGGTCAATACACTGCCTAGTGCAATCTTCAACTAAGCTGAAAAAGCAACAATTAATAATTCAACCTCTGTCAGTTAACTTAGCTTCATAGCTCAGTCTGAACCTCAAATCTTTGTGAGGCATTTGGTCTTAGGCTAAGCTGCGAATTAGTGACCCAAGCACGGTAGCGGTTACAGATAGGTCAATTTGGTGAGGGTGAATAACTGAACACTGCACCCTTACATTGGGTAGGGCTCTTCTGTACCATGCATCAACCTTATACGTATGGTTAGGTAGGGAGTCTTAGTTTTCATTGTGTCCAGCACACTGATTTATCGGTATATAAGAAACCTACAGTATCTCAAACAGTTTTATTTCTGTGAAACATGTCGAGTTTCAGAACTAAATTGCTGTAGTGTAGTGCATTTTTGGGTCCGTCAAATTATTTCCTGTTTTTGACATTGATGCTCAGCTTTGCCAGAGGTCGCAATGCATTTGCTTAGTTTTTTAGCAGTGTATGCTTGACATCTTCGAATGAACCTTTTCTCTTTTGAGTCTCTTTCTCTTATGGATCATAAGCATTCTCAGCAAAGTACCTGGTTGTGGTCAGAGTTCAATAAGTTCTTGATCTGTATGTTTTAGACTGCCTATTTTTCCAGATCTTTTCAAGGCCAATGCCTTCTGGCAGCTCCAAGAGCATTACATTATAGCACCTTGATCTATCCTTCAAATCTGCAAGTTTTTTTTTTATGTTCCCTCAAAAATTTGTTTTTATTCTATTCATATTTTCAGTTGTTCTTTTGTATAGATCAGAGGTACTCCTTTCACATTTCTGTTCTGCAGTGTATCAGTCTTGCTACAGTAGTTTAACAGTTATAGCTAATGAGATATTTTGTTAATTGCTTATTGCAGTGAAGAATATGCTGCTTCAATTAATGAATGCGTGTTTCAGTCAATCTGCATTTTATGACCGGTTCTGTTGACAAATATCAGTGGATTGGACCATTTGTTTGTTTCATTTTATCTTTTATTCTATGTTGAAACTGCAATAGTGCAAGATGTTTCCTTTGCTAATCCTGTCTCCTTGCTGATTTGCAGGCATATGCAGACTGATTCGCTAAGAGTTAAGTGTTGCCATTGCTACTTTTCAGCAGAAGTGCACTTATTGTTTTATTTCTGGGACTCTGTTAAACATTTTGAGGCTTAATTTAATCAATGCACTTGTATGGGCAGTTCAACCATTATCTTCTATCACATTGTTAGACGGGGACCTGGAGGGTCGGCCGAGCACAGTGATCGCACAGACAGGTAACTTCCCCCCCACAGATGGACACCACACAAAGATCAGGGTAACACCTTTTATAGGCACTTCTGGTAGTAGAGTGGTACGATACAAGGCGATTAGGACACGATGATCCTCTCAATTCTAGTCTCTAGTAAGGGAAGGGGGTAGCGGGACAGTCTTGGTACCCACGGGTACGGAGGTGTAACGGTGATAGCTCACAATCCTCGAGCTCGGTGTTCGGATGGGTCAGACCGCGGCAGCGCCGGCAGGTCCCGAAGAGGTCGTAGGTGGCAACGGGCCGCGGCAGCGCCAGCAGGTCCCAACGAGGATGAAGGTTACAACGGGCCGCGGCAGCGCCAGCAGGTCCCACGAGAATGCAGGTTGCAACGGGCCGCAGCAGCGCCAGCAGGTCCCACGAGGATGAAGGTTACAACGGGCCGCGGCAGCGCCAGCAGGTCCCACGAGGATGAAGGTTGCAGAGGGCCGCGGCAGCGCCAGCAGGTCCCACGAGGATGAAGGTTGCAGAGGGCTGCGGCAGCGCCAGCAGGTCCCACGAGGATGAAGGTTGCAGAGGGCCGCGGCAGTGCCAGCAGGCAGGCTAATAGTCCACAAGGCAGGGCTGTGGCAGCGCCAGCAGTCCGTCAAGGATGAGTTCGTCGCGGTGTCTCTCGACTCCAGGATACAACTGCCTTCCTGTCCTGGGGCGGCCTCAGTTATAGGTCTGGCGCCCTTTGATGTCCGGACCCTCGCTCTTGGTGGTCGGGAGGTCTGGGATGAGGGAGTCCAGACACCCAGCAGGGGGGTGGAGCCAGCGCCCGAGGAGGCTGGGGGTGCTCGGCACCTGGCGGGGGAGAGCCATCGACACTTCTTACTCCCATTGACCTGCCAAGTGGTCCGTTCACCTCCTGGGTGGAGGGTGGTGCCGGGATGTCGGGGCCTGGCCAGGCCCAGGGTTGGGGTCGGGCTGAGGCCGCGCGGCCGCGTGGTGCCGTGTCCAAGATGGCGGCTGGGCCGGGCAATGGTGCTGACGGTGGCCCGGGCCCTGTCCTGCTGGGAGGGAGCGAGCCCTTCATGTGGCCTGTCCAACATGCGTCCCCCCCAGCTGAAGGCGGGGAGAGTCACCCATCTTCTTGGGGACTTTCCTCGTCGAGGCGGAAAAAGCGGGACAGGCCATCCGCGTTGGCGTGGTCTTGGCCAGGGCGATGCTCCACAGTGAAGTCCATCCCCTGCAGGGAGATGGACCATCGCAATAGTTTGGGGTTCTCCCCCCGCATCTGCATGAGCCATTGCAGGGGCCGATGATCTGTCTGTACCCGGAAATGGGTTCCGAAGAGGTACGGCCGGAGCTTCTTGAGGGCCCATACCACTGCGAAGGCCTCTCGCTCAATGGTGCTCCAGCGCTGTTCTCGGGGCAGTAGGCGTCTGCTGATGAAGGCCACGGGTTGGTCCACTCCTTCGGGGTTCAGTTGGGAGAGGACGGCCCCAATACCATGGTCGGAGGCATCGGTCTGCACGATGAACTCGCGGCTGTAGTCGGGGGCCTGGAGCACCGGCGCGGTGCACATGGCGGCCTTCAGCGTCTCGAAGTCCGCGTGACAGTCGGGAGTCCAGTTGACTCGTTTTGGGTTGTTCTTAGACGTGAGTTCCGTGAGGGGCCCCACAATGCTGCCATAGTCCCTCACAAACCGCCGGTAGTATCCGGTGAGCCCCAGGAAGGCTCGGACCTCTGTTTGTGTTTCGGGGGGTTGCCAGGACTGGATGGCAGCTACCTTGAGTTGGAGGGGGGCCACCAGACCGCTCCCCACTTGGTGTCCGAGGTAGGTCACGGACCCCTGGCCGATTTGGCACTTGCTGGCCTTTATGGTGAGGCCGGCCTGTTGGAGGGCCTGCAGGACCGCTCTGAGGTGGTGGAGGTGGTCTGCCCAGTGGCGGCTGTATACCGCGATGTCGTCCAGGTAGGCGGCGCTGAATTCTTCGAGGCCCGCCAATACCTGGTTCACCAGTCTTTGAAAGGTGGCTGGAGCGTTCTTCATGCCGAAGGGCATCACTCTGAAATGGTAGTGCCCGTCCGGGGTGGAGAAAGCGGAACGTTCTTGGGCCCTGGGGGTGAGGCCGATCTGCCAGTAGCCCGCTGTCAGGTCAAAGATGCTTAGGTAGCGGGCTGCCCCCATGCGGTCGACTAGTTCATCTGCTCGGGGGATAGGGTGAGCGTCGGTTCGGGTGACCGCGTTCAGCCCCCGATAGTCGATGCAGAATCGGAGCTCCGGCGTGGTGCCCGGTGCCGCGGCCTTGGGGACCAGGACGACCGGGCTGGCCCAGGGACTGTCCGAAGGCTCGATGACCCCGAGGGCGAGCATCTTGGAGACTTCTTCTTGGATGCATGTACGTACCCGATCCGGTACTCGGTACGCCCGGTGTCGGACAGGAGGACTGCCCCCCGTGTCCACGTCGTGCAGGCACCAGGAGGTTACTCCGGGTGCAAGGGAGAACAGGTTTGCGAACGGCAGCAGGAGGGCCCGGCAATCTTGACGCTGCTCTGGGGTCAGGGCCTCGGAGAGTCGGACCCCGTCCACCGAGCCATCTCTTTCCCGAGTCCTCAGTAGGTCAGGGAGGGGCTCGGAGTCTCCTTCTGTGCCACTGTCGGTCGCCATCAGCAGGCTGAGCTCTGAGCGCATGAAGTGGGGTTTGAGCCTGTTGGCGTGGAGGACCCGGAGGGGGTTCCGGGGGGACTCCAGGTCGATGAGATAGGTGACGGGACTCCTGCGCTCGATCACCTTGAAGGGCCCCGTCCATTTGTCTTGTAAGGCACACGGTTCGATGGGGGACATCACCCATACCTGCTGACCCGGTTCAAACTCGATGGAGGAGGCATGTTGGTCGTACCACTTCATGTCTTCTTGACTGGCCTCCAGATTGGCTTTAGCGATCTCCCTGAATTTCCGGGTCTGATTTCGGAGGGTCAGGAGGTATTTGTAGACGTCCGGAGGGGTCTTTAGGGGGGCCATTTCTCATTCCTCCTTCACTAGGCTGAGAGGCCCGCGAACGGGGTGTCCGTACAGGAGTTCGAAGGGGCTGAAGCCGAGGGACTTCTGGGGGACTTCTCGGTAGGCGAAGAGGAGGCACGGTAGTAGCACGTCCCACTGGCGGCGTAGGGGTTCTTCCAGCCCCATGATCATCCCCTTGAGGGTGCGGTTGAACCGCTCGACCAGTCCGTTCCCCTGGGGGTGATAGGGGGTGGTGAAGCGGTAAGTGACTCCGCACTGCTGCCAGAGGGATTTCATATACTTTGAAATGAAGTTCGTACCCCTGTCGCTGACGACTTCCCGGGGGAAGCCCACTCGAGAGAAGATCCCCATCAAGGCTCGACCCACTACTGGGGCTGTTATAGTACGAAGGGGGACCGCCTCAGGATAGCGGGTGGCGTGGTCCACCAGGACCAGGATGAAGCGATGCCCCTGTGCTGTTCGGGGGTCCAGGGGCCCCACAATGTCTATTCCCACCCTTTCGAACGGGGTGGTCACCACGGGGAATGGTTGTAGGGGTGCCTTGAGTTTGCGGCCGCTCTTCCCGCTGGCCTGGCAGGTCGGGCAGGACCGGCAATGGTTGGAGACGTCATTTCTCATTTTGGGCCAAAAAAAGTGAGTCACCAGGCGGTGGTAGGTCTTGTCTTGGCCCAGGTGCCCGGCCAGGGGGACATCATGGGCTAGGTTCAACAGGAAGTCTCTGAAGTGGAGGGGCACCACCAGCACTCGCCCGGCCCCCAGTTCTGCGATTTTCTGCTCGCTGTACAAGAGATCATTGTCCCAATAAACCCAGTGGGCCCCGGTGGTGTCTCCTTGGCTCTGGGCGAGCGCTTGCTGTCGCAATCCCTCGAGGGAGGGGCAGGTCTTTTGCTCCTGCCGGAATTGTTCCTGGGTGGGTCCCCCTTCTTGACGCCACTGAGCCAGGTCGGGAAGCTCGGGGGGCTGTGTAGACCCCTCTGTGGTGGGGTCCGGGTGGTCGGTCTGGAGGAAGTCTTCTTTTGGAGTGATCGAGGGCGGAGGTGCTGCCCATTCTGGTTCTTCTGGTCTAGGGATGGTGCGGGTGGCCATGGACCGGGTGGTTACGCACGCCCAGTCCGGGAGACCCAACATCCCCAGATGCTCTCTTCTTTCCACAGCGGCCCACGGGGAGCTCTCGAGATCGTTCCCCAGGAGGCAGTCCACGGGGGCATCGTCGCGGACAGTTACCCTCAGCATGCCGGACACTCCTCCCCATTCGAAGGGGACGCAGGCCATCCGACACAGGCTCTCCGAGTTATCTGCCGATCGGACGGGGCAAAGTACGTTTGGTAGGATTTGTTCTGGGGGCACCAGGTGACAACGGACGGCCGTCACACTGGCCCCGGTGTCACGCAGGGCCTCGGCCTGGCGCCCATTGATGCTCACCCATTGGCTGTACTTCCGAGTGTTGGCGGGCAGGGGAGTCCGCGGGACCATGTCTCTTCCTCCCAGGCATGCCAGGGTCATGGCGGCGGGTTCCCACTCGAACTGCTCCGACTCATAGGTCTCCGTGTCTTCGGAGACTTGTTCTTCTCCCAGGGCGGCGGCCGCCATCTGGCGGGGCCCGGGGACCTGGTTCTTCGGGCAGGTCGGGTCACTGGCATAGTGGCCGACTCGCTGGCATCGATGACACGTCACGTTAGCTCGGAACCCCGGGCGCATCGGGGGGTTTCCCCGGCCTGCTGGGGCCGGGGTGGCGTTAGTGGGCGCGGCCGGGACTGCGTCTCTGCCCCGGCCCGGGCCTCCTCCTCCTCCTCGGGGACGATGATGACCTTGGTTGGTTCTGTTCTGTTCGTTCGGCCCACTCCGGGCCACTCGGGTGCTCTCCCACCGGTCAGCCTCGGTGGCGAGCTGCCGGGGTTCAGTCAATTTACTGTCGAGGAGGTGCTGCCTGAGCTCGACGAAGCAGTTGTTGGAGAGGTGCTCCCACACAATGAGATTGAAGAGTTGTTCGTAAGTGGTTACGTTGTTACCCTTGATCCACCCCTCGAAGGCTCGGCTGAAATAGTTCACGTATTCCAACCACGTTGTACCTGGGATCCGGGTGCAGTTGCGGAACCTCTGGCGGTACATTTCGGGTGTAAGCCCATATCGACTGAGTAGGGCGGCCTTCATGTGGTCATAGGACGTCATTTGATGGTCCGGAAGCTGCAGCAGGGCATCACGACCCTCGTTGACGAATCTCCCCCATAGACCGGCTCCCCAGTCACTTCGAGCGACCCGGTGGGCGGTCATGGCAATCTCATAGGCCTTGAACCACTGCTGTATGTCGTCGTTCCGGTGATATTCTCGGACCACATCCTTGGGGATGTGGACCTTCTGCTCGGTAGGACCCGGGGAGTGCGGTTGCTCGGGCACCCCTAGGTTTTTGTTCAGTTTGCGTATTTCTATCTCCGCTAGTTTGCACTCGTGCTCGTATGCCAGTCTTTTTTCTTCGAGGTCTCTGTCTCTGTTTTTCCTCTCGCTCTTCTCTGAGCCGTAAGTGTTCTAAGTTTATTTTTTGTTCCGCCAGTTTCAATTCTCCGTCTAATCTGAGTCGTGCCAAGTCTAACTCGTGTAATCTATTTTTTTCCCGCTCTTGGATCTCTTCACGGGAAGGGCCTGTTCTCCGTTCCTCCGTCCGGGTGGTGTTGACTTCCGGGGCTGCGGGGTCCCGGGGGGTTGCGGTATTTGTCTCTGTCCAGGCCTCTAGGGCGTTTTTGAAGTCTTCTTTTGTGCTTAGCCCGGTGGTAGCAATGCCTAAGTCCATGCAAAATTGTTTGAGCTCTCGGTGGTTGTATTCTTCCAGCTTTTCCATCTGGAACTTCTCCGCCGATCCGCTCTCTTTGGTCGTCATTGTGGTTTTAGTCGTAGGGTGAGTTACTGTCTGTACGGTACGCGTTGGTTCGGATCCCGCCGCTGCCACCAGTGTTAGACGGGGACCTGGAGGGTCGGCCGAGCACAGTGATCGCACAGACAGGTAACTTCCCCCCCACAGATGGACACCACACAAAGATCAGGGTAACACCTTTTATAGGCACTTCTGGTAGTAGAGTGGTACGATACAAGGCGATTAGGACACGATGATCCTCTCAATTCTAGTCTCTAGTAAGGGAAGGGGGTAGCGGGACAGTCTTGGTACCCACGGGTACGGAGGTGTAACGGTGATAGCTCACAATCCTCGAGCTCGGTGTTCGGATGGGTCAGACCGCGGCAGCGCCGGCAGGTCCCGAAGAGGTCGTAGGTGGCAACGGGCCGCGGCAGCGCCAGCAGGTCCCAACGAGGATGAAGGTTACAACGGGCCGCGGCAGCGCCAGCAGGTCCCACGAGAATGCAGGTTGCAACGGGCCGCGGCAGCGCCAGCAGGTCCCACGAGGATGAAGGTTACAACGGGCCGCGGCAGCGCCAGCAGGTCCCACGAGGTTGAAGGTTGCAGAGGGCCGCGGCAGCGCCAGCAGGTCCCACGAGGATGAAGGTTGCAGAGGGCCGCGGCAGCGCCAGCAGGTCCCACGAGGATGAAGGTTGCAGAGGGCCGCGGCAGTGCCAGCAGGCAGGCTAATAGTCCACAAGGCAGGGCTGTGGCAGCGCCAGCAGTCCGTCAAGGATGAGTTCGTCGCGGTGTCTCTCGACTCCAGGATACAACTGCCTTCCTGTCCTGGGGCGGCCTCAGTTATAGGTCTGGCGCCCTTTGATGTCCGGACCCTCGCTCTTGGAGGTCGGGAGGTCTGGGATGAGGGAGTCCAGACACCCAGCAGGGGGGTGGAGCCAGCGCCCGAGGAGGCTGGGGGTGCTCGGCACCTGGCGGGGGAGAGCCATCGACACTTCTTACTCCCATTGACCTGCCAAGTGGTCCGTTCACCTCCTGGGTGGAGGGTGGTGCCGGGATGTCGGGGCCTGGCCAGGCCCAGGGTTGGGGTCGGGCTGAGGCCGCGCGGCCGCGTGGTGCCGTGTCCGAGATGGCGGCTGGGCCGGGCAATGGTGCTGACGGTGGCCCGGGCCCTGTCCTGCGGGGAGGGAGCGAGCCCTTCATGTGGCCTGTCCAACACACATAATATATACATTGCACTGGGTTGGTATCAGGTTTGCCCAACTTTTATAAACTGACTTAAGCTGCTCTACAATTTAGAAAACGTCAGATAAAAATGGACTGTACAATATCTGTCAAACAGGTTTTAAAACGGGGCACCAGACAGTTCTCCGCTTTCACAGATTTTATTTACTTTGGCGATGTGATCGTTGCTAATTTAGGTGGGCAGCACCAAGCGTATTGTTGTTCTGTGCAGATGACATTTTAATATATTTGAAACTGTGTAACTAACATTGTATCTTGTGCACCAATTATAAATATTTGCAAGAACGCATTGCTGGCCGAAGTAGGGGAGACGACGTTAACCAAACTGCAGGTGATCCAAAATACTGCGGCAAGGAGGGTTCTGAATCGCCCCCCAGGATCTCCATCTCTTCCCCTTCTTAGAGAACTGTACTGGCTCCCAGTGAAAAAGAGATCTTTTTTCAAGATCTGCTGCCTCTCCTTTAAAGCTCTTAAAGGGGAAAGCCCCCGTTACTTGCAAAACAAGCTGTATAAGTAGATGTCCGAATGCAATTTAAGATCTAACTCACTAGCCCTCCTGAAGGTCCCACACATTCGCTTGAGCCGTACAGGTGGTAGAGCATTTTCATACATTGCTCCCAAATACTGGAACTTGCTACCAGAGGCCCTGCGTAAATCAACATCTCTCCTTACCTTCAGGAAACAACTAAAAGCCTTCCTGTTCTAACTTGACTTTTTGCTCGAGAAATTACCTTCCTGATCCGCCCTATGTTATTCCCCAGGTTAAGCGCTGAGATGCCCCCGGGTGAGTCACGCGCTATACAAAAAACCACTAACATAACCGAACATAACCCATCTTCCTTGTTAACAAATTGACAGAACTCCATTTTCCCACTAGTAGAGTGAGCACAAAATGACTTAGCAGCTGTTCTGTATGTGTTGCTGGCATGACCGCTTTTACCACACATGTATTCAGAAAACTCATACATCCCACAAAACATTAGTTATCCCTTCCCCTTCTTTTTTCCCTTTCCCACCGTTCCCCTTTTCCCTTTTTTCTGTTTTTTCATGGAAACCTCGATCACATAGTTCAGAAACTGCACATCATCGACAATAGAACATGCCCCCCTTTAGGTTGTCCTCGAAATGTCATAACCAGGTATCCCAGCAGAAAGATCAGCACTCCAAGGTGTGTGGCATGTGTGGAGTTTTAGCCCAACGTATGTCATGACAAAGTCGCAGCAAAAACATCTCTCTTGAGGACCAGGGACACAGGCAGAAACCTAGGTGGAACAAGTGGAAGGATCAGCATCGAGGTAATAATCCACAAAGCTGATAAAGAAAGGGACTGGCTATGAGTGTCATGGTTTGAACAAGGTTCAGGTCGCAGAATAAACACAGGGGAGGGAATCTCTTTGGTGTGGCAGTGGAGGATTCGGTCCTGCAAATGAAAATAGATAACACTGCTAAAACCATGCAGGCCTTGCAGTATCGAGGGCAATTCAAACAAGCATTTGCAACGCAATAGGTCTCGCATTACTGAAAATTAGAGCTATTGGTGTTGCATTATTATTTGCAACGCCAAAAGCTCAAACTTTTACTAATGCAAGACCTATTGCATTGCAAATGCTTGTTCTACAAGTTGTCCGGTATGCAGGGAAGCAGGGTTCTGCTGCATCCTCCTCATGCTGTGTGTTTGGTGTCAGGCCTCGTTTTCTGCACATGGCTGCGTGGCGGGACACCCCAGAGCCTTCTGTTCGCCGCGCATTCACATACTGAGACCGGACAGGCTGCTTCCATTGAACACTTCTGGTCTCTCTTAACTTCGCTCGACACCTTGCTTTTTCATGTAAGCACATTACACAGCGCAACTCCCCACTGTTTCGAGCGCAGTTCTGCAGCTGTCACCTCACTCGCAGGAGGCCGTCTGTTCTCTATCAGTCAGCACCACACTGATGTCACGCTACCGGGTTCCATAAGCAATACTCCACAAACCGGGACTTCCACTGCTCATCTCTCACTGATAGTTGCCACCTTGCCCAGAAAAAGCACATACTGGCCATTTGTTTGTTAGGGCTGGACACCGTACTTCAACTTTATATAAAATCCGGTCTGTTTACTTTAATAATCAGTTAGGGAATGTTTAGGCAACTCCAGAACACATTTTAAAGTGCTTTGTTCTCGTCTGTTTTTTTAGGTCTCGGCCTGCCAATGCGCTTGCGCATTGCTGGCGGAGATTATAGTAAGGGCAAAAGAACAGTCTACCAACGGCGGATCACTCACAGTTCATGTGATCTATGCACGTGCACAAACCAGCCACGTCACACCACCATTTGTCTCCCCCTCGCATCACACTTCAAAGGCTCCGCTCCCACATCACACTTCAAAGGCTGCCGCTCCCCGCCCGCACATCGCACACCAGCTGAACTCTGATACTGATGTATATTTTTTTAACAAATCGTACATTTCTTTTGTATGGAAAAGGAAGCAAACCAAGTGGATTTTTAAACTACACGTGGAGCTTTATCGGCCCGGCCATCATGCCGTCTTCCTGACACACATTCGCGAAACCGTCCGTGAAGCTCCCCCGTGTACTTTCAGTAATCATCGCGTTATCACCTATGGGGTGGGCCGCCTTCCATCCAGATTATCCTGCTGCCGCACAGACACCCTCTTTCCATTGAGGGGTACTGCCGGTCGCTATATCGGGAACTTTTTACTATGAACAACTGTATTTAGCTTGAGATCAGGCAGCTCATCTCCCCTTATTTCGTCTGTTATACCTTCATAGCTACAGCCCCCGCCGTGTCTGCTTCGCAACCCACTCTCCAGTATTTGCTTCCGCTGCGGACCAGCTGCAGAATCACTCATCCGACAGACTGTATCTGACGAGCGGCCCAGAAGACTAGTATCCTATCTGATACCTCCTGCTCACTGATTGTGCCCTTGCCAAGCAATGCCGCTCCCCCGCTCAATGCCAAGTGCTTGCTTCCTATTCGCAGCTGATGGTTTACTAATTAGTCATGCAGTGATTGTCATGCATGCTTTATTTTATTAATCATGTACTTGTTGACCAGATTCGAGGTCTAAGTCACATTTAATCAATTCAGAAATTCTGAATTCATGCCACACACTCTGCACCCTCACACGCTCTGCACCCTCACACGCTCTGCACCCTCACACGCTCTGCACCCTCACACGCTCTGCACCCTCACACGCTCTGCACCCTCACGCGCTCTGCACCCTCACGCGCTCTGCACCCTCACGCACTCTGCACCCTCGCGCACTCTGCACCCTCGCGCACTCTGCACCCTCGCGCACCCTGCACCCTCGCGCACCCTGCACCCTCGCGCACCCTGCACCCTCGCGCACCCTGCACCCTCGCGCACCCTGCACCCTCGCGCACCCTGCACCCTCGCGCACCCTGCAATGGAACATACACTCCAAATACCACTCAGTGCCACATAATTACACGCCACACAATTACAATCTACTGAATACAACATACACTCCACACAATACCACTCAGTGCCACATAATTACATGCCACATAATTACACTGCACTCAATGCTACATACACTCCAAATACCTCTCAGTGCCAGACAATTACAAACCACATAATTACACTCTACTGAATGCAACACACACTCCACACAATACCACTCCGTGCCACATAATTATATGCTACATAATTACACTGCACTGAATGCAACATACACTCCAAATCCCACTCAGTGCCACATAGTTACACGCCACATAATTACACTGCACTCAATGCAACATACACTCCAAATCCCACTCAGTGCCACATAGTTACACGCCACATAATTACACTGCACTCAATGCAACATACACTCCAAATACCACTCAGTGCCACATACTTACACGCCACATAATTACACTGCACTCAATGCAACATACCTCTCAGTGCCAGACAATTACAAACCACATAATTACACTCTACTGAATGCAACACACACTCCACACAATACCACTCATTGCCACATAATTACACGCCACAAAATTACATGCCACAAAATTACACTGCACTCAATGCAACATACACTCCAAATCTCACTCGGTGCCACATAGTTACACGCCACATAATTACACTGCACTCAATGCAACATAAATTCCAAATACCTCTCAGTGCCAGACAATTACAAACCACATAATTACACTCTACTGAATGCAACACACACTCCACACAATACCACTCCGTGCCACATAATTATATGCTACATAATTACACTGCACTCAATGCAACATACACTCCAAATCCCACTCAGTGCCACATAGTTACACGCCACATAATTACACTGCACTCAATGCAACATACACTCCAACTACCACTCAGTGCCACATACTTACACTCCACATAATTACTCTTCTCAATGCAACGTAAATACACTCCACATAATACCACTCAGTGACATATAATTACACACCTCATATTTACACTCTACTCAATGCAACATAAATACACTTTGTCTATCTGTCTATCTATCACCCTCACTCTATCTATCCATCGCACTCACTCTATCTATCGCATCACCACAACATCACTCAGCACCACCACAGCATCACTCCGGGGCACCACAACTTCACTATGCGCTACCACACCATCACTGAATGCCACAGCATCACTCGTCGCCACTACAACATCACTCAGCGCCACCACAGCATCAATCTGTGCAACCATTCAACAACAACTGTGTTCTCCCAATGTTTCAAGCTTTATTACAAATGTCACAAAAAGATGTTAATATTTCACTTCTGTTCTTGGATTTTCGTCACAATAAAATACACTGAATCTCAACACATATTGCATTACAAATGCTATAGGTGTCACATTTGCGAAAGTTAAAACTATTGGCATTGTAAATGACAAAGCTATTAATTTCGCTATTTTCAAAACCAACCCATAAATAAAAAATGTGTCATTTACAATACCAATAGTTCAAACTTTCCTAATGCGAGAACTATTGCATTGCAAATGCTTGTTTAAAGGATGTAATGATATGGGTAAATATACAGGCTTTAGCGATTTTTCCTCATTTTTGTACTGGCTGGGATGTTAAAATACTGTTCATGCCGGTAAAGGTGTAAACTCTACTGAGAGTGGTAAGGAACAAGGTGTTAGCTGTTCAAACACAAACGTAAAGCGATTGCTCCAGAAATCAGTGCAATGGGAGTCGGAGTTACCCACGCAGGGCACAGGCTAGACAGGTAACTGGCAACATACAGCAGTGCATGAGAGATGGTATTTGGCAATGCCACTCCTGTCTCTCACCCACAAACAAACTGTTGTTCTCCACAGACTCCTGGCAAATGTGTAGTGCAACAGTCGTAGCCAAGAAACAAAATGTGTGATGTGACTCTAGTGGGAACAGAGGTCTGGCTAGAATACTCTGAATAATATATCACACAGCAGCACTTATGCACAAGTTCAAAGTTTGCTGGAGATGCTCACTGCTCAAAATGTATGTACATGTACACGCAGTGTTAAAATCAGCTGTAGTGGCCCTTTACCTACACTGTTTCTAAAACTTAGTGTAAAATACCCAGCAAGAAGACTCTTTCAGATATCACAACAAGACCAGACCAGAAGACGTTGCTACAAAAGTGCAGTGTGAAAGACTATTTCATGGCTACATTCCTGAACCTGTGAAATGATGAAGGTTGACCCGCACATTTGCTCTGAAAAAGTTGTGCTTTTCTAGATCTAGTGACATTGGAAGGTGGTGAAAGCAAAAGCAGCCAATAGCCAGCTGAGGAGGATACAACAGCGGTCTGTGAAGTATTCTCAAAGTGTGTACCTGTGTGCACACGTGCACCCATGGTGCACACTTCTCATCTGAGGACACAACAGCAGTGTGCACCTGTGTTCTCACGTGCGTCCATGAGGACACAATATCAGTGTGTACCTGTGTGCACGTGCATGCCCACGGTGTACACTTCTCGTTTGAGGAGGACACAACAGCAGTGTGCACCTGTGTGCATACGTGCGCCCATGGATCACACCTACCTTCAGCAGCCCCAGCATCTGTTTTTTATCTGCAGGCTTTTTTTTTTTTTTGCTGGTCCACAATGACGGCACATGCATGGACAGCCATCTTGGAGTGAAAGTAATGGCAGAAAGTGAAAGTAATGTCTTCTAGCATTCCGCTGCGGTCTGTGTGCATTGCAGGTCACAGGAACTTCTCAGCGTCATACTGGCTCCCGCCGGACTCCCGCTCTCCCCTTCCTGACAGTTGGGATAATTGTGAGACGCGGTGCGCGAGCAAGAGAGACGCCGTGCACGCGCAAAGGATCCAGTCTGTGTGGGTGGGGGACAAAAGGAGACTGGGCCAGATCAAATAAGCCTCACTGTCAATCGGAGGCTAGCGTTCCGCATAAAGGATGACGGCAGCCAATGAGAATCATGGGCGGAGCTTCTGCCCCACTCCCTAAGGCAAGCCGACGACAATAGATCTCGCAGAGCGAGCAGCGCATGCGCTGCGAAACTCAGCTAGACCTAAAAAGGAGCCACCTCTATCAAGACAATCCTGGCAAGAGTAGTATTGCAGCCAAATAAGATTGTGGATTGCGGAGAGCCCCATCATGGCCATATAGGTCGACCTGCTTTCTACCTTCCAGGGAAAACCATACAGCGACACCACCTCGGACTAATCAGGCACACCGTGAAACAGACCATCGGAAACCTGCTCACTCTTAATCCCCTCACCCCTTCTCGCTAATTTCCCCACCATACGGCCAGAATTTAAGGGCGGCGTCTCTGCACTGCACACACTGCATTGGTGCAAGTAGCTTGCGCCGCTGATAGACTACAGGCAAGACTACAAATCACTACTGCGAACTGCCTGACTGGTGGGGTTTTTCCAAAGTTTGATTTGGTTGTCATGTTAATTAAACCTGCACTGTCATGACATTCTCAATGAACAATTGTAAGTACTGGGACATGCTGCAATTTACCTATAATGATACAGTTGAATCACTTGTACCACTTCTATTGTTTGCCATGCCCAATGTACCATATTGCGTACAAACTTAATAAAGAAGGTTTATAAAAATAGAGTAGGATTGCAGCCAATCACTCCTCACGCTGCCTTCGCACTCCATACCAGTGCATACAGCTCTGCGCCACAATTGCAATACCCCTTACACCATGACAGTCATTTTGGGGAAGGAAGACGCCAGATCTCTAGACATTCCACATCCCTCCTAATCCCTCAGATTCAAGGCAGATGGGAGACGACCAACTGGACATTGAGGTGCCCTCGATGCTGGAGCCACATGAAGTGGAGCAGGAGGAGTTATTGGACTGAGGTGAATGAATTCGCCACACCTGAAGTCCAGGGGCAGTGCAACAACACATGTCCAGATCTCAATGCCGAATCCCCCGAGGTGGGTGTCCACAACCACCCCTCGAAACCCTTTCCTCCAGACCTATCCATGTACAATGGACTCCTCTAGAATGCCCCAGACTCACACGAGTGCTTGAGGAATAGAGGGAGGACTTCTGCTTCCTCCTCAAAACACTGATTCCATTTCAGAATGCAAATCTCTACCTGCCTGTGTTTTCCACCACCCTTGACCAAGGTAAGGAAACGTTTCTGGGGTCGGCCACAACAAGGGCTGTTACCCCATGAGTGGAGAAGAGGTACAAACACTCCACACAAGACTACCAGTACATCAAGGGAAATCTGTCAACGTATTATTGTGGCAACAGCCAGGAAGAAGAACAATGTGCCCACATCAAGCAGGCCACCTCCAGAAAAGGACAGCAAGAGAATGAATGTGATAGGAAGAAAGATGGAAAGTGAAGTGGCTACACAATAGAGAACTGTAAATTCGAACGCACTCTTCAGCTGCCAAGGACATCATCAATAGGAGGAAATGGAGGGCCTCATGCAACAACACCTGGATGAGTTTAAAAGAGGGCTCTGGCAATGATCCATGAGGGTATGAACATTGCCAATTTCTGCCTGAAGTCTCTGGGCTCAAGGCAGAGGTGCAGGCAAAGGTGATCAACAGGCCTCTCACTGGGAAAGCCCTCTTTGGAACATTTGTAGTCAAGCTGCTACAGCAAATAAAGGACAATGACACAGCCAAAGTAACGGCGGCATTGCAAATCAGGGGGATCAATCAGGAGAAGAGAAATAGCTGACAAGCAGGCAGTGGAGGTTTTCAACCAGCCTCAAAGCAACACCAACAGCACGGCTTCAGCCAACAAGCCACTGGTCCTCAAAACAGCAATGGCAACACCTGGTGAGAGAGACCTTTCCTGGAAAACAGAGAGGGAAAGGCCAACCTGTAGTGGGGTGGGAGGAGGGGGCAGGCTAGCAAGAGACTGTTTCAGCGACCCGGCCACAGAACACCAGTTGTGGGAAGAATAGGAGGAGTCCCCTAGGAATGGAGGTCAATCACCTCAGACAGCTGGATACCAAACATAAAGAAGTACGGCTACCTCATAGACCTCAAGACACTGCGAGGAAACCTATCTGCACCCAGAGCAGGAGGACGTTTTCCTGGGGGCAGATGCTGAACTGACTGACAATTCACACATACCCAGAAGGGCAAAGTTGATAGTAGACCAAACTCACCTCTAACCGAAGTGTAACTCTTTCACATTGAGAACTGCTATAAAACTAATAGGCATAATGACATTGTACATCCCACTCACGCCGCATTCGGGACCATACATGCGACCCATACAGGAATGACTGCAACAAGTGGCCACAAGCCACAGGAGCTCAGAAGATCTAGTGTTTGTAACTACAAGGATTCAGAAAGAAGTGGAGTGGTGGACAACGAGAAATGTAGCTGTGGGAAGACCTTTCAAAATATCATCTCCCGTGGTGACCATAACAGACTCCTCCCACAGGGGTTGGGGCGTGTACATTGAAAGCCTAAAGGTCAGGGGGCTCTGGAGCCCCACAGACCCAGCAAAGCACCTAAACCTACTGGAACTGAACTACTAAAACCGAGACTCGATATGACCTCTACCTATAGCATAACATCAGCAAAGCTCAGTTTGGAAGACTGTATTTTAAATGTTAAAGTATAAATTGAGACCTGGATTGTGTTATGTACTTTTAATGTTCCAATGGTTTTAACCTGTTGACCACGACGCGAATTCCGTTGCGGTGCGGGTGATTTATGGAGTCGGCGTGTTTCGGACGGCCCCTGGCCGTCGTCCGCACAAGCCCACTGTGACGCATGACGGCCAGGGGCCGTCATGCGCACGGAACTGGTTAAATTGTGAGTTTTAATTAACTGTACAATAAACTACTTACTGGAACTGAAGACGGTCATCCTAGCTTTGAAAGCATTCCAGGCAAACGTGAAGTACAGGCCGTGCTGATCCAGACAGACAACGCAACAACATCTACCTCAATAAGCAGGGAGGAACCGAAGTGTTCCAACTATATTAGTTGTCATAGGTGATATAGAAGTTGGCCCTCCAATGAAACGTATCTGTAGTGGTGATGCACCTCTCTGGTGGGCAAATCACAGAGGCAGACAAACTAAGCAAACAAGCAAAAACCTGCCACGAGTGGGAGATAAAACAAGAGTTACTGGACAACATGTTCAGTCAATGTCACACCCAAAGCATAGACCTGTTTGCAAGGCCAGAAAATACAAAATACAGAAACTTCGAGTCCAGATTTCCACACCACCAATCCAAAGGGAATACCCTTTTGATTAACTGGTCTGGGAGATGTGCATACAACTTTTCACCAATTCCCCTGATCCCAAGAGTAATGGACAAAGTCAAACACCTGAGGATGTCACCCGTACTTCTCATCCCTCAGTGGACCAGACAGACATGGTGATTGGACCTGCTAGAGATGTCCAGAGGCCAGATCATACCCATTAGGGCATCGCAGGACCTGCTAGTGATGCAGAACAGGAGGTTATTCCACTCGGAGCCAGCCACGCTCAATCTACCATTTTGGCTCCTGAATACTTAGAATTTGGATACCATTCCTCCATGAACAATGTAGGGCCTTAGGGAGGCAAAGAGACTGAGCACATGGAAGAGCTACACAGCCCAGTTGACCAGTTACATCCACTGCTGTAAGTACCTCAAGAAGCTAGAGGCAAGGACAGAACACAGTGCTAACGTACTTCTCCCACTTACTGGACAACACATTACTAAAGGTCCACTTGCCTGTCACAGTTGCATACACCAGAGGTGCAATAAGTACCATTTTGTTCACACTTTTGGTGATTTTCTGGAAGGATCAAAGAAGGTAGCATCACCTATATCTGCACCAACACCAATGTGGAACCTAAACATAGTTCTCCCATGTTGGACCCGGCCTCGTGGCGTGGTCCTACCCCTCCCGCATGGCGGGCCCCGGGCGACATCGGCCCTCCATCCAGCCCGGGTCGGCCTCGGGCACACCTCTGCACGACCTACAAACCACCAGATCCGCCACCCGGCGGCCCCCAACCACTGCCACGGCACACTCGGGCCGCCCCAGCATTACCGGTCCGGTGCCCACCCCGGACCCTCATTCCAGGCCCGACGCCATCTTGGGCCCATCACGTCACAGACACGTGGTCCCGGCCCAGCCGCGGCCACGGCCCCAGCGAGCCCGCCATCGAGGCACCAAGAGCCCTCCGGGTGGTAGAGTGGCCACTCAACCAGAGACAAGGAGAGGGGAGTTTCGATGGCTCCCCAACCGCCCCCGGATGCCTGGTTTCGATCGGCCTCCGGCCTCCCTGAGCGCGGGCTCTACCCCCTGCTGGGTGTCTGGACACCATCATCCCGGCCCCTCTGACCCCCAGGCGAGAGGGTCCGAACATCAAAGGACTCCAGACCTATATCTGGGCCAGCCCCGGGGTAGGACGGCAGTTGTATCCCGGAGTCGAGAAGCCGTGCTGACGCTGTCGCGGCTGACCCTGAGACGAACTCACCTTGCTGTTCTACCTGGAACCTGCTGGCGCTGCCGCGGTCCATCTTCGCTGTAACCACCTTGGAGCCTGCTGGCGCTGGCGCGGTCCATCTTCGCTGTAAACCACCTTGGAGCCTGCTGGCGCTGCCGCAGTCCATCTTCGCTGTAACCACCTTGGAGCCTGCTGGCGCTGCCGCGGTCCATCTTCGCTGTAACCACCTTGGAGCCTGCTGGCGCTGCCGCGGTCCATCTTCGCTGTAACCACCTTGGAGCCTGCTGGCGCTGCCGCGGTCCATCTTCGCTGTAACCACCTTGGAGCCTGCTGGCGCTGCCGCGGTCCACATTCGCTGAACCATCTTGGAGCCTGCTGGCGCTGCCGCGGTCCACATTCGCTGAACCATCTTGGAGCCTGCTGGCGCTGCCGCGGTCCACACTCGCTGAACCATCTTGGAACCTGCTGGCACTGCCGCGGTCCACACTCGCTGAACCATCTTGGAACCTGCTGGCGCTGCCGCGGTCCACACTCGCTGAACCATCTTGCAACCTGCTGGCGCTGCCGCGGTCGACACTCGCTGAACCATCTTGGAACCTGCTGGCGCTGCCGCGGTCCACACTCGCTGAACCACCTTGGAGCCTGCTGGCGCTGCCGCGGCCCAACCTTCCGGAACCCCCCAGCTCGAGGATTGAGAGCTGTGCGTAGAGTCTCCTGGCAACCGACCATCTATAAGACTGTCCCGCTACCTTGCCCCTTGTCACGAGACTTTCCAGATCTCTGGATCTGCTGTATATATTGAAACGATACTTATTGCCAGATAAGGATTGAAAACTCTATCTACGTGTGGTGTACATTTGTAGTGGTGTGATTACTCTGCTGTACGATCCTAGGAGAGGGCCCTCACGTCGGAGGCCTCTCGACATCGCTCGGTCCCTTCTCTGAAGGAGGGGTAGACCTAGGGGTGGTCAGTCAGACACCTTCTGCCTCCCCCGGGTTCGCCTTTCTAACATCCCACAACTCATAACAGACCCGTTTGAGCCCATGCACAAGGCAGAACTAAGGTTCCTCACCCTGAAGATGGCCTTTCTAGTAGTGATCACATCGCTTCGAATGGTGAGAGTACTGCAAGCCCTCACCATCCGAGAACCATACCTTCAAATCCACTAGGACAGGATGTGCTAAGACCAAACCTGCAGTTCCTACCAAAGATAGTTTCACAGTTCCACGTCAATCAAAGCATCCATCTTCCAGCCTTCTTCCAAGAACCCAAATCCCAGGCAGAAAGGGTGTTACACTAAGACAATAAGAAAAGGGAACCAACTCTTTGTTTCTTTTGCCAGGACAAGCAAGGGCGCAACAGTAACAAAAGTAACTTTTTGCATGGTGGATAGTAGGGAAAATCCAAACCTGCTTCTTAAGGGTGGGGAGAACTTTACCACATGACCCAGGGTGGACTCCACAAGAAAGACTGGTGCAACCCTGGCATTCCTGGTGAATGAACCCATCGGTGACATCTGTATGGCTGTGACATGATCATCCACGCTCATCTTCTCAAAACACTACTATATGACCATCCAGATTAACACAGAAGCACAGGTGGGACAGAGAGTACTACAACACCTGTTGGCAAACTCAAGCACATTTCAACCTTTACTCCTCAAGGAGACCAATACTGCTAAGTAATCCGTGTACACCATGTGAATCCAAGAATGGATTTATGCTGTGAAATGAAATGGTTACTTACCAGTAGAAGTATTTTAGCAGTTGGGAAGTTTTCTAGATTAACATCTGACCCACCCACCTCCCCAGAAATGTGAGTGCACAAACAGTCTGGGTATACACTACTTCAAGAAAGATGAAAAAAGAATCTGTAGATGACGACCACGCACATGAACTTCTGGGACCCACATCTGATGTCACACAGGGGATGGACGTAACACCAATTGGTGGTAGACGACGCCCAAGACAAAAGAGAATTAAGACCAGACGCAATTCCGGACCCAACCTCTTAATAGCGGCAAAAGCTGCAAAACTACTCGACTGGTAAGTAACCATTTTGTTTCTTCTTTGCTGGGTTTCGGGAGCTCAGATACTATTGGAATTGCCAGTGTGACGGATGTTGTGGGTTATAGCCTCATTTTATGACTTGCAGCCAAAATTTAAGTGACACAACTCTGTGAATCCGTTATTTCAGAAGGCTGTGGATAAACTAGCACTGCAATACCTCCACGCCCCCATAAGCTTAAAGAATACTGCATCTTGGTTCTCATGACTTCTAGCTGGTAAAAAGAAAGAAAGTGTAAAAACACAGGAGGTGCAAAAATGTTCTTCCCATAGTTAAAGAACGCCATAAGTTTGAACCATCACTGTTCAGCAATCTAGATATCATTAGTTGCAAATCATGTTCACCGTTGAATCCCTGCCCTCCGAATGTCTTGGCTAAAGTGATCGCTGTCATTATCCATGTAATACATTATTCAACACCTCATTATAATCGGACTTTGCACCAGCTGCTTGGAAAGAAGGAAAAAAAAGCCTTCTTCCAATCCATAAATTCTGTCAAATTATAGTACCTTGATAAAGGGGAGAGAGAGCAGCCCTCATCCATCTTGATTTGTTGGCAGCTTTCGACACTGTATCACATGATCACATCCCTTCCTTCTTCAACGCCTGCCTGAGTTAGGCATTTGCGGGCTGACACTTAGATCGTTTCAGTTTTTTTGTTGGACAGACCACGATCTGTCACATAAGCCAATTTCTCTTCAGGCAATAAGCAGCTCAATGTGGCGTTTTCACTGAATTCTACCCTTCTTAATATTTATATGCCCCGTCCGCCACTGATTGAATCTTTTGGTATTAAGGTCTTCTCATATGCTGATGAAACTGCTGATCTTCTTGATGGACCGCTCCACTAACAATGCGGCTGCTTCTTTTAAAATGTGTCTTACAAAAGTGGATGCATAGTCGCACGCTTAAATGCAACTCTGATAAAAACAGATCTTACTTTTTGGATAGAAAGAGAATTTCCCAAAACTTTTCAGTCTCTGATTGGTGGTCGGAAAACTCGTCTACTCCCACCAGCTTTTGTAACCACTGATGAAAATTTGGTTCAAATTTCGACAATGAGCTGTCTTTTCGTCCAGAAGTGCTGGTAGTTTCTGGCTTGTGTTTTTCTATCTTGAAAGCTCTATAACAATTCCTACATATTCTTCCTTTGCAGGCGTTTAAATCATTGGTACGTGCCTTAATTACTTCCAGACTTGATTATGCCAATAGCCTGCGTTTAGGGCTCCACTATTCTCTTAAATCAATTACAGGTGACTCAGAATGTGGCAGTGCGTCTGGTTCTGGGACTCCCCTGGCGCTGCTCCATATCACATCATCACAGACAACTCTATTAGTTGCCAGTAGCGAAATACGTCCAGTTTAAGGCTCAAAGAGTCTTCTGTGGAACCTGTCCAACTCACCTCCTGGATAGGCTTTCTCCTTATTCTCTCAGCAGGCTTTTGAGATCAAGTAAGGCTTTATTTAAAAATTAAAGTTCAAACAGCAAAGAAGGGGAGCAGTGGTCATTCTCTCTCCTAGCGTCTAAACGTTAGAATTAACTCCCTCTTTCCATTTGTTCAAGTTGAAGTATCATTTTAGGAAGCTCCTGAAGACCTGGCTGTTAACCACAGTGTAATTATGTGCTCTTCAAGTTCAGTGAGTTATCTGGCCAGTGCCCATGCACTCTGGGGAAGCTGCTTGCTCTTTAAAATCAGATCATTCATTTGTTCATAAGAACCTATTATTTCTGCAACTATATAACACTTACCTTTCCGTATAGCCAATAGAGTGCAATCTGGACAACTTTCCACTTGAGGTCTAACCTACCACTGGAGCAGTGGGTACCAAGCAGATTTCACAGGTGTCTAGGAACCTGGTTGTTCGAATGCATGAAGTTCCTTGACCTGTGTGTCTCTTGGGAGGGATATTGTGGCAAACTTTCTGATGTAAAATGGCTGTATGTGCTATTTCCTCTAAACTAAGGCCGTCATTTCAGTTTGTTTAACTTAAATACATTCATTGGGTATACATTTCCTCTGTCTTGTGCAATATGATACCTCACACTCCTATGTGCCTGTACTGCAGCGTACCCACAGGTGATTAACTCTGGCATGCTCTTAGAAGCCTGAGCTTCCCGGTCTCTGTCTGTCTGTGGCTCTCTCTCTTTTGTTCATTTACTCCTGATTTCCCTAAATTCTGCAATATTTGGGATGATTTGGAACCTGATAGATATGTGAATGTTTTCCACCAGATTGACTCAATCTTGTTAAGAGCAAGATTCCACACAGGCTTCGTGCAGAAGAGATTGACTATGAAGCGTTCGATCACTTACATGAAAAACTGTATGACCCTCAAAGCCCCCATAACACCCACAAAAACAAAAAAAGCAGCCTTTGTCTGAAAAAGGGCAAGGTGTTATTTTATTTTTAATTAAAAAAATTAAGTTTCCCATTTGGAGGGATGTCAGGGGAGCAGACTATGGTCCACTGCCCAAAGCTGCAGAGGCACCTGACATGATTTCCAATTCCAAAGTTGCCCCATTGCTTAGCAGTATAATGCCAGAAAAGTGGTTAATGTATAAAAATAAAAAGATTACAACGCAGTCACAGAAGATCCAGGATTGGATCAAGGTTGCGGTAGCCAAGATGCTTGGGTGCATTTGAGTGTTCAGCTGCCTGTGGGCTGGGCTTAGTCATACTAGTGCCAAGGCAAGGGTCGACAGACCTGCCTTGTGCATAGACTGCTAGAACTGTACACAGTCGCGCTGTGACTGTTGTCTCACCGTTTCACTCTAGGCTGATGACCTGGTGTGCAAATTGGGTAACAGCCAGGTACATCAGTACTTTCAGTGTAACCAGGCAAATCAACTTGACAACTGTGAGCAACATACAAGACCGCATTATCATCACCGTAGGACCTCTACCAGTTTAGGGTGCTGCCCTTTGGATTAAAGAATTCACCAACCATCTTTGAAAGGCTAGTTAAACATTTGTTGAATGGCCTCAGAATGTTCTATGTTGTGCCTCCTTGATATTGCAGTGCTCAGGAATACATAGAAAGTGCATGTGGATCACTTGGTTCTTTTCTGTGGTGCCAGGGGCCAGCCTGACCATGAAGGCTACTGAGTGTCAAATTGGTCAGTCCTCTTTTGTGTACTTAGGGCTTCTGGTAGGAAGATTTGACGCCTGGAAGTGAAGGTCTAGTCAGTGCTAGACTGGGATATTCTCACTGCCAGACTCTGCTCAAAGCTTTTCCACGGGTTATTTTTGTGGCTAACAATGGAACTACAGTTGTGCCTGAACTCCTGAAATTAAAAAGCAACTGTGAGAAACTGCCATCTTTATTGCATGGTATGCCCCCACTTTTTGCTGAATGGCTGATGTACTTTGAGTGTGCCTTGGGTTCCTGCCAACCAGGTACCTGGGGCCCGTGTTCCTTCCCTAAAACTGTGTTAAAACCTAAACAGAAATTGGCATCTCTAGCCGTAGGTCAGCCCCTGGTAAATGGTACCCAGGGCACTGTGACCAGAGAAGACTCCTCATTGTGCCACCCTTAGGGGCCCTGTACCTTGACACTCACACACTGCCTTTGCAGGCTGAGTGACTTATTTATTTATTTATTCAGAGTTTTATATAGTGCGAACAAGATCTTTGCAGATATCAGAGCGCTTCACAGAAACAGGGGGTGATGGCAACAGGAGGGTGACTAAACATATTATTGAGTACAGTATAATAGTCAAAAGCATGATCGGATAGCAGTCATGGTGCAGAACTCAACAGAGAGTAGACAGGGCACACATCCCTGTGTGCCATGCCCACAAACCCACTGCCCTGGCATACCTCAGTCACCCCTCTAGCTGGGTGCCCTATGCCAGTGGTGTGGGCGCAGGTCCAGGAGCCCGGTACCCCTACAGTACCCAGGGCCATTCCTGGGCACTGTCAGTGCAGTGATGCCATTAAGAGTGTATGGTGCTGGGAGCTTGTCATTACGAACTCCACAGCACCATAATGGATACACTGAAGACTGACAAGTTTGATATCAAACTTCTCAGCACATTAAACCCACACTGATGCCAGTGTGGGATTTAATGTAAAATGCACTACAGAGGGCATCTTAGAGATGCCCCCTGAAACCTAACCTACAATCCAAATCTTGTCTGAGAGTCTGCCACACAGCAGACATGTTGCTGGACCCCTGGGTAGAGAGACCTCCGCTCTCCTGGGCCTGCAACAGTGCACATCCTGGGTGAGGTGCTTGGTCTCCTCCCCAGGATGGGCAGGGGGAAGCTTCAAAGGCATGCCGCCTTTGTGAGCTTCTCTAGGCCACTTGCTGTACTTAGGAACTGACCCCCATCGGTCTGACTCCCACTCTGGCGGGAAGACTGGCGGGGAAACCCTACATGAGGAAAGGGGGTGTACCAGCCTATGCCAACTCCACCCCTCAGGTGGCAGAGGTGAGGTGAAGCACAACTCCGGGCTCTGGCCAGCTTGAGGATGCGGAGCCTTGCTCAATCAGAGATAGGCTCCTGCCCCCCTTCCACAGGAGAGGAGCAGGATAGGGGGTGTACTCACCCCAGGACAGAGACCCATTGGTCCCTGCTCTTACCCTACCTGTAATGCCCCTAAATTTAGTACTTAGGGGCCCCCTAAACCTTCCTTCCTCACATCCCGATTTGAAAACAAGAAAGAAGTTCAAGAAGAACAAGACCTGCCGTGCAGATGCTAACAAGAGGACGACACCAACTGACTTGGCCCCAGCCCTACAGGCCTCTTGATCCTCGAAACTGCTCCTGCTAAATCCCGGCATCTCCTGCGGACAGCAACCTTGAAAACCCCGGAGGACCTGCCTTCCTTGACCCTCTTGGAGACTGGGACTCCCACGAGCAGTGGCTCTGCTCAAACAGCAATACTCTGCACCCGCCGAGCCCGGCCTGTGCCTGAGTGGACAAAGACCCAGAGGACGTCCCCCCCCCGGCGATTGTGACCTGAAATCCAGTGCCCAAGGACCCTCCGCGACGACACAGACGCATGCAGCCTCACAACCAGGGACCCCTACAACCGCGAACAGCAACGGGTAAGATTTCCCATCGTCAAAAGACACCCCTGCACCCAGCGCCCCACGGCCCCCTGTGCCCTACTCCATGGTGCCTACCTATCCTCCAAGATCCCAACTTACCCCTCGAAGTGTTGGTCGCGCCTGAAGAATCTCCATCCCCGAGTCTGCAGCCTTTGTTCCTCTTCCAAGACGCCCATTGAATAACATTGAGCGCCCGATGGCTCAAAAGCACCCTGCACCCAGCCACCAGAGTGCCCCTGGCAGTGCAACCTTTGTCCTAATCTACTTCCCCACTTGCCCTGAGCAAGTGACCAGGAGCCCAGCTCCCACAGCCGCGTGGCCTTCTTGCCAGCAGCCACCAACCGCAGTCCCCCTGCCTCTCATTGGATAACATCGGGCCTAACTACCTCTGCACCCAGCTGCGTCTGTGCCACTGAGGGTGTACTAAATGTACCTACCTGACCCTGGGAGACCCTTGAGACTCTGCCCAGAACCTTAACTCTGCCAGTCGAGTACTTACCCAGAAGCCGATAACTCATTTTCCTTCCATATGGTAACATTGACTGGTTTCACTTAAAAACTGTGGAGTTTTGAAACTTTAAAATATTAATCTAAAATCAGCTGAACAATGAATTCCGATTTACTTACCTGTTATCAGGAGGGAACTCTGTGCTGCATCTTTTAGCCCAGCACTGACCCTGAAAACTAATTTTAACCTTACTTACCAGTAACTTGAATTTCCTTCCATAGGAAGCGATTGTCTGCTTTTCACCAGAAAAGTTTCTAAGATGTCGATTTTCACAAACTGCAAATATTCCTTAAAAATTGCTTTTATGACTTCAATGCATTCTTTTAACTTTTTACAGGATATGCACCAGTGCTGGATCCAGGATCCAACACTGAGTAAGAAAAAGTAATGATAACACTACTTACCTGCTAAGTGAATTTCCTCCTACAGGATAACATTGGTGATTCTATGTGAAAGTTTCTAAGTATCAACTTTTGAAATACAATAATATTCCTTAAAAATCACTACTGTAACCAAAACGCTTTTACTTAACTGTTTACAGGAAATGTCCCAGGACTGAATCTAGGATCCTGTCCTGTGGTTAGAAAAGTAATCTACAAAGTAACTAATTGCATTCAACTAGAAATTCCCATTGAGCTCATTGTTGCTTGTTAGAAATTGTGTTGCCTATGCAACAACTGTAACTATTGTAATCAAAAAGTCTAATGCCTATTTGAAAAGTATTTAACTGAAGTAACTCATTCTGAGAAAGTATATTTTGATACCTTGTTGGTTTTAAAATAAAACCACTATATCTTTTGATACAAAACAATTGGCCTAGAGTTCAGTTCTTGAGTGTGCGAGACCATTTGCTGACTGTGTACAACAAATGCTTTACACTGACCTCTGATACTGCCTTACTGCTCCACCAAGCTACCACTTTAGAGAGTTAGGTTATATCTAACTTTAGCCTCTGCCTAACTTCTGGAGACTGCGGACTCTGTACACACTGTACCTTATTTTGGTACAGTATAAACAGAGCCACTTTCTTACAGCAACTTCAATGATGTTTTTGGTGCATGCACTATGCTGGTGCTGCTTTGTGCAGACACATTTTGGCACCATTGAAATGCGGAGCAAAAGTGGTTAAATGGTGTGCAAAAATGTTTGCATAGAGCTTGCAAGTCAGCTGACTACCAGGGAGAGCTGCTGCCAGATCAAAGTCAGTGTGATATGACATCAGCCACTCGCATAAAGGTATCGATAATAGAGACACTTAACACCAAAACTCCAGCTCCTCTCAGTACTTGAACAGTTATTTCCTTCCCTGTCTCCTCCCCTTTAGAAGAGCTCCTGGGCTACTTTGCCAACATAGACTCTGGACTGACTTTAGCACCTGTATTTTCTTTCCAGTCATCCATGTGCTTGCTTTTTAACTCCTCCTGCGCTGATTTTTCTTTTATCTTTATCGTTACTGTCCTTCACTTTTGGATTCCTTCCTTTTATTTCCCTCCTTTATTCTGTGTCCTTCCTCATCACTGTCCTTTGATTTGTCTCTTTTTCGTTTTGCTATGTCTTCATGCTCTCGGCTCATTTTCTCTCTTTACCTCCCAATCTTTTCCACTGCTCTAGTTCTCCCATCTCTGATTGCCCCTCCAGTTGCTATCTTTCCTTTTCCATTCTCCTCAGATCTGTCTTCCATCAATTCTGTTGTTGATGTACATATTTTCCTGTTTAAGTATTATTTGGGTTGTAGTGTTCATCTTGCTTATTTTTAGCTACTCATTCATGTGTAAAACCTTTTGCTTGAGCTTCATGCTGCACTTACCTTACAGCTTTGGGTAGCATAGCTCCATTGTGTATTGTGTTTATTGACCATCCTCATTTGTGATTTATTGCTTTGACTTGATCCTTGTTCTTCTGCCGCAATCAAGTTGGGTTCTTTAGCATAGGATACCAGAGCCTTTCCCTAGTGGAATTTCTTTACAGATTTAAACATTTTTAAATTCCTTACAAATTACCAGTTGTTTGTAGAATCACAATATCAAATTTTAAACAAAACTATGTGCATTGTTTTAAGCAGTAAAGCCTTATAAATATAATCTGGATGTTATTTTCTAAGCTTGTAACTTTATTTTTGTTTTATACAGGTAAATCAGGAAACCGAAGCAAGACAAATACTCGGCATGATTCTGAAATACTTTTATAATAGACTTGGTAAGTAAGTTTATTTTCAGATAACTGGGAGATTTAGTCGTAGAGAATTCTTGTTGACCATTTGTTCGTGCTCCGACTCGGTCTATAATCGTGTAGTATTTCTTACATTTTCAGCAGGTTCCTAAAACTACTGTTTAAAATGCTAAACGCACATTCAACCATGGAAGATGCAGTCTCGACATCCTAGCTTTACCATTGTGTATACTTCCACTCAGCCTATTACCAACAGTAGTAAAGCTACACTGCCTTTGCAAGCCAGTCATTCCCTTTCTGTATTCATTGTACATATTTTCTTGTCAGAGTGGCATATCTTGATACTTGCATTTTAATACACGGCAATGCGATCACATAAAAGACCAATGTGTAGACGGTGAATCCACGCCATAGTTATTCATAGAACTATCCCCGCGCAGCAAACGCTCAGAAAAAGCCATTGCTGAACTTTTGATCGTTTATTAAGATCCTTGTAGCTAGAGACAAACAAACATGTAGCGCGCACTAGAGTAATTTAACACCAAGGAGTTAAGAATTAGCATAACAGCATATGTAATGAATCTAATGAAATTACGGATGTTGATTTTATTATTATTTTTTGATTATTGTAGAAAATTATTTCCCTGATGAAGGCAGTAACAACTGCCGAAATGCATTGGATTTCACGAGAAATAAATGAAACAATGGATTAACAAACCAATTTTGAAAATGCATCACGTTTTATTCATTTGAACTTTGAATTTGAATTGAATCTTCAAGCTGGTTGCACAGCACGAATCGGTGCCCAGGGGGACAACTATACCCAACTAGGTATAGCTGCTACTTGTGGAAGTAGGATAGGGTACAGGTTGCACTGCCAGGGGCACTCGGGTGGCTGGGTGCAGGGTGCTTTTGAGCCGTCTGGCGCTCAATGTAATTCAATGAGGAACTTGAAATGGGAACAAAGGCTGCAGACTCTGGGACGAAGGATCTTCTGGAGAGACCAACACTTCGAGGGGTAAGTTGGGATCTTGGAGGATAGGTAGGCACCCAGGAGTTGGGCACAGGGGCCGTGGGGCGCCGGGTGCAGGGGTGTCTTTTGAGGTCGGGAAATCTTACCCCCTACTGGTCGTGGTTGGAGGGTCCTCTGTCCTGAGGCTGCAGGCGTCGTCTGGGTCGTTGAGGAGGGTCTTTGGGCACTGGACTTAGGGTCCCAGTCGCCGGGGGGACCTCCTCGTGGTCTTGGATCACTCGGGCACAGGCCGGGCTCGGCGGGTGCAGAGTGGGTTGGTCCGGAGCTTCCTGGCTGGCACCAGGGGTGTTGTTGCAGCAGAGCCTCTGCTGATGGGAGTCCCAGACTTTAAGAGGGTCAAGGCAGGCAGGTCCTCTGGGTGTCCCAAGGTTGCTGTCCGCAGGAGTCACCGGGATGAGGCAGGAGCAGGTTCCAGGATCGACAGGCCGGTAGGGCTGGGGCCAAGTCAGTTGTTGTCGTCCTGTTAGCAGCTGCACGGCGGGTCTTCTTCTTGATCTTCTTTTTTCTTTTCTTATCGGGATCTCCCAAGGGAAGGTTCAGGGAGACCCTAAATACTGAATTTAGGGGTGTTACAGATAAGGCAAGGACAGGGACCAATAGGTCCCTGTCCTGGGGTGGGTACACCCCCTAGCCTGATCCTCTCCTGTGGGAGGGGGAAGGAGCCTAGCTGTGATTGGGCAGGGCTCCCCATCTACAAGATGGCCGGAGCCCGGGGTCGTGCTTCACCAAGTCTCCCCCACCTGAGGCACAGGCTGGCAACCCCCCTTCCTGACGTGGTTCTTCCCACCAAAGTGGGGGTCAGGACTGGTGGTGGCCAGTTGCTGGGTACAGCAAATGGTCTGGAGAAGCTCACATATATATATGATATCAAACTTGTCAGTCTTCAGTGTAGCCATTATGGTGCTGCGGAGTTCGTAATGACAACTTCCCAGCACCATATACTCTTAATGGCATCACTGCACTTACAGTGCCCAGGAATGGACCTCGGTACTGTTGGGGCACAGGGTTCCTGTACCTGTGCCCACACCTCTGGTATAGGGCCCCCAGCTAGAGGGGTGATTGAAGTATGCCAGCGCAGTGGGTTCTGTGGGCATGGCACACAGGGATTTGTGCCATGTCGACTCTTTGTTTAGTTCTGTACTTAGGCACTCAGCCTGCAAAGGCAGTTTGTGGGTGCCAGGGTACAGGGCCCCTGAGGGTGGCACAATAGGGGCTGCAGCCCTCAGGGGTCTTCTCTGGTCACCATGCCCTGGGTACCTAGGGTACCATTTACTAGGGGCGGACAGGTGGCCAGAGATGCCAATTGGTTTTTTAGTTTCAACACAGTTTTAGGGAAGGAACACAGGCCCTGGGTACCTGGTTGGCAGGAACCCAGGGCACACTCAGTCAAAGTACATCAGCAGATCGGAAAAAAGTGGGGGCATACCAATGCAAGAAAGATGGCACTTTCTCACCCCCCCCCCCTTCCCAAATGAAAGGTGATGAGACTAACCTTGCCCTAGGGAGTCTTCATTGTCTAAGTGGAAGTCCATCTGCATTGGCAAGGGCAGTCCCTGGTCGGTGTTATACTTCAAAGTCCATACCCTGTAGGGAAATGGACCATCTCAATAGTGTGGGATTTTCCCCTTTCATCTGCATTAGCCATCTGAGAGGTCTGTGGTCAGTTTGAACAAGGAAGTGAGTTTCAAACAAGTAGGGCCTCAACTTCTTCAGGGACCAAACTACAGCAAAGGCCTCCCTCTCAATTGCACTCCAACGAGGCTCTCTGGGGAGTAGCCTCCTGCTTATAAAAGCAACAGGTTGGTCTTGGCCTTCCTCATTGATCTGGGAGAGGACTTCTCCTATCCCCAGCTCTGAGGCATCAGTCTGCACTATGAACTGCTTGGAGTAGTCTGGTGCTTTTAGAATGAGTGCTGAGCACATAGCTGCCAAGAGGCTTTTGACACCCTGAAAGAAGCAAACTGTCCAGTTTACTTTCTTGGGCATTTTATTGGATGTGAGTTCTGTGAGGGGAGTCCCAATGGACCCGTATCCCTTCACAAACTTCCTGTAGTACCCAGTCAAGCCAAGGAATGCCCTGACTTGGGTCTGGGTGGTTGGAGCTGCCCAGTCCATGATGCTCTGGATTTTGGGCTGTAAGAGTTGGACCTGGCCTCCACCAACAAGGTGGCCCAAGTACACCACAGTGCCCTGCCCGATCTGGCATTTTGATGCTTTGATAGTCAGTCCTGCAGATTGCAGGGCTTGTAGAACCTTCCCAATGTGGATCAGGTGAGCTTGCCAGGTGGAGCTGAAGACCGCAATATCATCAAGATAAGCTGCACTAAAAGACTCCAATCCAGTCAGGACTTGGTTCACCAACCTCTGGAAGGTGACAGGGGCATTCTTTAACTCAAAAGGCATTACAGTGAACTGATAGTGCTCATCAGGGGTGGAGAATGCTGTCTTTTCTTTGGCTCCTGGGGCCATGCCAATCTGCCAATACCCTGCAGTTAAGTCAAAGGTACTGAGGAATTTGGCTGCCCCTAGCTTGTCTATCGACTCATCTGCTCTTGGAATGGGGTGAGCATCTGTCTTGGTGACAGAGTTGAGCCCTCTATAGTCCACACAGAACCTCATCTCTCTCTTTCCACCCTGTTGATGAGGTTTGGGGACCAGAACCACTGGGCTAGCCCAGGGGCTCTCAGAGGGTTCATTACCCCTAGTTCCAGCATCTTGCTGACTTCAGCTCTGATGCTTTCCTGGACTTGGTCTGATTGTCGATAGATTTTGTTTTTGACACGGTTACTGTCACCAGTGTCCACATCATGGGTACACCAGCTGGTCAGACCAGGGGTCAAGGAAAAGATGCTAGCAAACTGTTGCAAGACTTGCTTGCAGTCAGTCTGCTGTTGGGGAGAGAGGTTGTCTGAAAAGACTACTCCATCCACTGACCCATCTTTTGGGCTGGGAGAGGTTCACTATCTGCTTCCTGTTCCTCATCAGTCACCATCAGCATGGTGAGGTCAGCCCTGTCATTGTAGAGTTTAAGACGGTTCACATGGATAACCCTTTTGGGTGTTCTGCTGGTGCCCAGGTCCACTAAGTAAGTGACCTCACTCTTTTTCCCCAGGATAGGGTAAGGGCCACTCCATCTGTCTTGGAGAGACCTTGTTGCCACTGGCTCCAAAACCCACACCTGTTGTCCAGGTTGAAATTCAACCATGGCAGCTTTTTGGTCATACCAGTGCTTCTGCAGCTCCTGGTTGACCTCAAGATTCTTGGATGCCTTTTCCATGTACTCAGCCATTCTGGACCATAGGCCATACACATAGTCCACAATGTCTTGTTTGGGTTCTTGGAGAGGCCCCTCCCAACCCTGTTTTACAAAACACAGTGGTCCCCTTACAGGGTGGCGAAACAGAAGCTCAAGGGGTGAAACCCCCACTCCTTTCTGAGGCACTTTCCTATAAGCGAAAAACAAGCATGGCAATAGGACATCCCATCTCCTTTTGAGTTTTTCAGGGAGTCCCATGATCATACCTTTCAATGTCTTGTTGAACCTTTCAACAAGACCATTGGTTTGTGGGTGGTATGGGGTAGTAAACTTGTACTGCACACCACACTCCTTCCTCATGTGTTTCAGGTAAGCAGACATGAAGTTGGAACCTCTGTCTGAAACCACCTCCTTAGGAAACCCTTCCCTGGTGAAGACACCCAGGAGAGCCTTGGCAACTGCAGGAGCTGTAGTCACCCTAAGGGGAATTGCTTCAGGGTACCTAGTAGCATGATCCACTACTACTGGATGGAATTTGTTCCCTGAAGCTGTGGGAGGTTTAAGTGGACCCACAATGTCCACACCTACCCTTTCAAAGGGTACCCCCACCACTGGCAGTGGTATCAGGGGGGGACTTTGGTTTGCCACATGTCTTGCCACTGGCCTGATAGGTAACACATGAGCTCACAAACTCCTTCACCTTTTGGTTCATCTGGGGCCAGTAGAAGTGGCTAACTAGCCTTTCCCAAGTTTTGGTCTGCCCTCGATGTCCAGCTAGGGGGATGTCATGAGCTAAAGTTAGGAGGAACTCCCTGTACTTCTGTGGCATTACCACCCTCCTGGTAGCTCCAGGATTGGGATTTCCTGCCTCAGTATACAGTAATCCCTCTTCCCAATAAGCTCTGTGTGCACCACTGACATCTCCCTCGGCTTCTGAAACAGCTTGCTGCCTCAGGCTTTCAAAAGTGGGGCAGTCTCGCTGTCCTTGGCACAGCTCTTCCCTAGTGAGTCCAACCTGGTAAGGCTCAAGCTCCATGGGCTCAGTTCCCTCTAGGGTTTCCAAGTCCTCTCCCTGGGGAGAGTGGTCCTGATAGGCTTTCTGGGTAGAAGCTGGTCCCCCAGTCTTCTTGCCTTTTCTCTGGGTTGGTTGGGCCATACTTTCAGGCATCCAAACAATAGGAGCTAAAGGGGGAAAAAGTGATCAGGCGGCCCCCCCACTAAGCGTATTACCAATCAACAGTGGGCCTGATCACCAGTCGTTACACCCAACTTTAAATATCCAGCACTAGAGAGGGGTTACCATAAACTTTATAACTCCCTTCCGGACCTAACTACATCCCTAGGCTGTGGTGTATCCGAATTCTAAAATGTTTATACCATCATAATCCACCCAATGTGTGAAAGTGGGAAAGGAAAGGAGGCACCTCACGGTCATAACACCAAGGGGACTGCTAGCTGGTACTCGTCAGCAAGTCCACTTATCATCGGTTACCACCGTTCCTATTTAAAGAAACGTGTGTATGTGTTATTTAACAAAAACCTTAACCCATGAAACCAAGAGTAAAATTCAAAACCTACGTGTCGTAGTATGCTACTAACATGTATGCCTAATGGACCCCATAAGGATCTATACAGAAAATCCTCACAATTAAAACTTGGTGAAGCTACCTAGCTAAAACTACCTTTATTTGGTGCTGCTAGCTTCCCAAATTAAAAATGGTTCCAATCAAACCATAATCAATTACGCCGACATGTTTCGTTGCCCATGAAGAATTTCAGGCAACTTCTTCAGGGCTGCTGGGGTTCCAAATCAAACTCTCATGGTCGGTTCACATCAAACCATCTGGTTGCATCCATTATATTTACCTGCAACCATGCATGGCAGGGGTGGGAAAACTGTTATGCGTCAATGGATCGCATTTCCCCACAGTGAATGCTCAAAGGTCCTGTCACCGCTACCGGTTGTGTCCGGTCTGTGATTCAATGGCACTCAATTTGATTTCAGGCTCCAACCCTACTTGCTCGCCCTGCTTTTTGCTCTGTGCTCTGGTTTGCACACACACACCAGTCTAGGGATACCCAGCATGGCTGCATGGGTTACTTGCTCAACCACAGTCCAGGCTGAGGTTTCCAGGTCATTTCCAAGCAGAGTCAGCTGGCAATTGTGAAGAGACCACTACCAGTTTCAGGCCAGTAACCTCCCCCCAACCTAATGTCACCATGGCCTTAGGGCATTGGTGACTGGGTAAGTTTTCCAAATCAAGTATTGCTCTGTGGAAACCAGCATTTCCGTCACCATAGTGATGCTGGCACATGTATCCCTCAGGTCTTCTACTCTAGTTCCATTAATGGAGGGGTATTGCAAATATTTTTTACAGTTTGGCGGCCAACCAGCTACAGTGGCAAACTCCATTTCCCAAAAGGAGACTAGACTAGCTTGAGTGTATTCCCAGATTTGCTCTGGCACTCCTCTGATCCCTTCTGTAGATTCACTGTCCCTGGAGTAGCGGTACTGGGTGTCTTAGGGGCTTTATTGTAGGGGCAGTTCTTGTCTACAGTTAAATGTCCCAACTTATTACAGTTGTTACAATAGGCCTTGTTAGGATCAAAGTTCTTCCCCCCTATAGGGCTGAGGCACATAGGGAGTAGTTTGGGACCCACACGCCTGTACAGGTCTTTGGGGCCCTTTGGAAGACTCAGACTTTTTATCTTGGGGGTTCTCACCACCTTCCCCCTGGGGAGGTTTTGAAACCGCCTTCTTTTGGTCACCCCCAGCGGCTGTCCTTGTCACCCTAGTCTTGACCCAGTGGTCTGCCTTCTTTCCCATTATTGGGGAGAAATTAGACCTAGGTCTACCAAATGCTGATGCAACTTTTCATTTGTGCAATTACTCAAAATGTGTTCCTTCATAAACAAATTATAAAGACCAGTAAAGTTATGCACATTGTGTCCAGTTAACCAACCATCCAGTGTCTTTACTGAGTAGTCTACAAAATCTATCCAGGATTGGGTTTGGGTTTTCTGAGCCCCCCTGAACCTAATTCTGTACTCCTCAGTAGTGAGTCCAAACCCCTCACTCAGAGTTTTCTTCATGAGGTCATAAGACCCTGCATCTGGCCCAGAGAGGGTCAGAAGCCTGTCTCTGCAGTTACCAGAGAACAGTTCCTACATGAGTGCCCCCCAGAGAGGTTTCTTTAGTCTTCTGATATCACAAGCCCTCTCAAAGGCTGTTAACCACTTGGTGATATCATCACCTTCCTCAAATTTAGGGACAATCCCTTTGGGGATTTTAGGATCATAAGATTGCTATTTATCCTTATTATTGGTATTGCTGCCACCAGAGATGGGGGCTAAGCCCATCTCTTACCTTTTTTTTTCCAGAGCCATGAGTCTGGACTCTAGATCTAGTCTCTTGGCCAACTTGGCTAACAAGTTGTCCTCTTCACTGGGACTAGTCCCCATGTTTTCTCTGGGCCCTGGCACACCTGTGTAGGTCCTAGGGTCCCAGAGTGTGATTCTTGGAGTTAAGGGTACAGGGCCCATCCTCTCCCTAGAGATGATGGGGAGGGGCGGGGGGAGGGAGTCTCCTCCTCCTCTAGCACCCCTTCTTCCTCTGACCGGTCATCACCCTGATCAGAGGGGTGGCCTTTAGCATCCTCAGCCAAGAGCTACTGGAGCCCTACTTTGGTTGGATGCAGGCCCACTGGTATATTTTTTCAATTTGCATAAGGACCTTACTTCTCTAAAATTTAAGTGTAAGTAAGGTGTGAGGTCGAGCAGCTTCACCAGGTCCTGGGCAATATTATCCTCCCTAATAGTTGGGGGTGGTCGAGACATTCTAACCTGATAGTTCTAACCCTCTACCCTGACTATAGTGAGTTTTATTTTTCTAAAATTCTAATGGGACTTGAACAAAGCCCTACCAGTCTTTAAGTATTTTGGAAAAAACAATTTCAGAATTCTAAAGGCAATTTATGAGTTCTGTCGTGTGATCAGATGGTAACCAAGTAGTCCAACAAATGCAAGTTTGTATCTCACCGCTGTCACCAATGTGAGAAAGTGGCTCTATGTATACAGGACCAGAATGAGGTACAGTGTTGTTGGACAGGCCCCATGAAGGGCTCGCTCCCTCCCCGCATGACAGGGCCCTGGTACCGGCCTTCCAGGTACTACCCGCAGAAGCAACCCCCAACCCGTCCCTCATGGGACGTCTGCTCCCGGGAATCCCTGTGTCCCTGGCCTGGGCCACCGTCAGCACCCTTGCCCGGACCAGCCGCCATCTTAGACACTGCGCCACGAGGCCGCGTGGCCTCAGCTCGACCCCAACCCCGGGCCTGGCCAGGTCCCGACATCCCGGCACCACCATCCACCCCGGAGGTGAACGGACCACTTGGCAGGTCAATGGGAGTAAGAAGTGTCGATGGCTCTCTCCCGCCAGGTGCCGATCACCCCCAGCCTCCCCGGGCGCTGGCTCCACCCCCCTGCTGGGTGTCTGGACTCCCTCATCCCGGACCTCCCGACCTCCAAGAGCGAGGGTCCGGACATCAAAGAGCGCCAGACCTATAACTGAGGCAGCCCCAGAACAGGAAGGCAGTTGTATCCTGGAGTCGAGAGACACTGCGACGAACTCATCCTTGTCGGACTGCTGGCGCTGCCGCAGCCCTGCCTTGTGAACTATTGTCCTGCCTGCTGGCGCTGCCGCGGCCTTCTGCAACCTTCATCCTCGTGGGCCCTGCTGGCGCTGCCGCGGCCCGTTGTAACCTTCCTCCTCGTGGGACCTGCTGGCGCTGCCGCGGCCCGTTGTAACCTTCATCCTCGTGGGACCTGCTGGCGCTGCCGCGGCCCGTTGTAACCGTCATCCTCGTTGGGACCTGCTGGCGCTGCCGCGGCCCGTTACCACCTACGACCTCTTCGGGACCTGCTGGCGCTGCCGCGGTCTGACCCGTCCGAACACCGAGCTCGAGGATTGTGAGCTACCACCGTTTCCCCTCCGTACCTGCGGGTACCAAGACTGTCCCGCTACCCCTTTCCCTAATAGAGATTAGAATTGAGAGGATCATCGTGTCCTGATCTCATTGTATCGTACTACCTTACTTCCAGAACTGCCTATAAAAGGTGTTAATCTGATCTTCGTGCGGTGTCCATCTGTGGGGGGGGGGAAGTTACTTGTCTGTACGATCGCTGGAGACGGCCCTCACCGGAGGCCTCTCCCTTTGTGCTCGGCCGACCCTCCAGGTCCCCGTCTAACATTGGTGGCCAGCGGCGCGATCCGAACCAACGCGTACCGTACAGATAGTAACTCACCCTACGACTAAACCACAATGACGACCAAAGAGAGCGGATCTGCAGAGAAGTTCCAGATGGAAAAGCTGGAAGAATACAGCCACCGAGAGCTAAAACAATTTTGCATGGACTTAGGCATTGCTACCACCGGGCTAAGCACAAAAGAAGACTTCAAGAACGCCCTAGAGGCCTGGACAGAGACGAATACCGCCACACCCCGGGACCTCGAAGCCCCGGAAATCCCCACCACCCTGACGGAAGAACGGAGAACAGGTCCCTCCCGAGAAGAGATCCAGGAGCGGGAAAAAAACAGACTACACGAGTTAGACTTGGCACGGCTCAAATTAGACGGAGAATTGAAGCTGGCGGAACAAAAAATAAACTTAGAACACTTACGGCTCAGAGAAGAGCGAGAGGAAAAACAGAGACAGAGGGATCTCGAAGAAAAAAGACTGGCATACGAACACGAGTGCAAACTAGCAGAGATAGAAATACGCAAACTGAACAAAAACCTAGGGGTGCCCGAGCCACCGTGCTCCCCGGGTACTACCGAACAGAAGGTCCACATCCCCAAGGATGTGGTTCGAGAATACCACCGGAACGACGACATACAGCAGTGGTTCAAGGCCTACGAGATCGCCATGACGGCCCACCGGATCGCTCGAAGTGACTGGGGAGCCGGGCTATGGGGAAGATTCGTCAATGAGGGCCGTGATGCCCTGCTGCAGCTTCCGGACCATCAAATGACGTCCTATGACCACATGAAGGCCGCCCTCCTCAGTCGATATGGGCTTACGCCCGAAATGTACCGCCAGAGGTTCCGCAACTGCACCCGGATCCCAGGTACAACTTGGTTGGAATACGTAAACTATTTCAGCCGAGCCTTCGAGGGGTGGATCAAGGGTAACAACGTAACCACCTACGAACAACTCTTCAATCTCATTGTGTGGGAGCACCTCTCCAACAACTGTTTCGTCGAGCTCAGGCAGCACCTCCTCGACAGCAAATTGACTGAACCACGGCAGCTCGCCACCGAGGCGGACCGATGGGAGAGCACCCGAGTGGCCCGGGGTGGGCCGAATGAGCAGAACAGAACCAACCAAGGTCATCATCGTCCCCGAGGAGGAGGAGGACCGGGCCGGGGCAGAGACGCTGTCCCGGTCACTCCCGCTAACACCACCCCGCCCCCAGCCGGCCGGGGAAACCCCCCGATGCGCCCGGGGTTCCGAGCCAACGTTGCGTGTCACCGATGCCAGCGAGTCGGCCACTATGCCAGTGACCCGACCTGCCCGAAGAACCCGGCTCCCGGGCCCCGCCAGGTGGCGGCCGCCGCCCTAGGAGAAGAACAAGTCTCCGAAGACACTGAAGCATACGAGTCGGAGCAGTTCGAGTGGGAACCTGCCGCCATGACCCTGGCCTGCCTAGGGGGAAGAGACATGGTCCCGCGGACTCCCCTGCCAGCCAACACTCGGAAGTACAGCCAATGGGTGAGCATAAATGGGCGCAAGGCCGAAGCCCTGCGTGACACCGGGGCCAGTGTGACGGCCGTCCGCTGTCACCTGGTGACCCCAGAACAAATCCTGCCAAACGTTCTTTGCCCCGTCCGATCGGCAGACAATTCGGAGAGCCTGTGTCGGATGGCCTGCGTCCCCTTCGAATGGGGAGGAGTGTCCGGCATGCTAAAAGTAACTGTCCGCGACGATGCCCCCGTGGACTGCCTCCTGGGGAACGATCTCGAGAGCTCCCCGTGGGCAGCTGTTGAAAGAAGAGAGCATCTGGGGATGTTGGGTCTCCCGGACTGGGTGTGCGTGACCACCCGGTCCATGGCCACCCGCACCATCCCTAGACTGGAAGAACCCGAATGGTCAGCACCTCCTCCCCCGATCGCTCCAGAAGAAGACTCCACCCATACCGACCACCCGGAACCAACCCCAGAGGGGTCCGCACAGCCCCCCGAACTTCCCGACCTGGCTCAGTGGCGTCAAGAAGGGGGGCCCACCCAAGAACAATTCCGGCAGGAGCAAAAGACCTGTCCCTCCCTCGAGGGACTGCGACAGCAAGCGCTCGCCCAGGGCCAAGGAGACACCACCGGGGCCCACTGGGTTTATTGGGACAATGATCTCTTGTACAGCGAGCAAAGAATCGCAGAGCTGGGGGCCGGTCGAGTGCTGGTGGTGCCCCTCCACTTCAGAGACTTCCTGTTGAACTTGGCCCATGATGTCCCCCTGGCTGGGCACCTGGGGCAAGACAAAACCTACCACCGCCTGGTGACTCACTTTTTCTGGCCCAAAATGAGAAATGACGTCTCCAACCACTGCCGGTCCTGCCCGACCTGCCAGGCCAGCGGGAAGAGCGGCCGCAAACTCAAGGCACCCCTACAACCATTCCCCGTGGTGACCACCCCGTTCGAAAGGGTGGGAATAGACATTGTAGGGCCCCTGGACCCCCGAACAGCACAAGGGCATCGCTTCATCCTGGTCCTGGTGGACCACGCCACCCGCTATCCTGAGGCGGTTCCCCTTCGTACTATAACAGCCCCAGTAGTGGGTCGAGCCTTAATGGGGATCTTATCTCGAGTGGGCTTCCCCCGGGAAGTCGTCAGCGACAGGGGTACGAACTTTATTTCAAAGTATATGAAATCCTTATGGCAACAGTGCGGAGTCACCTACCGATTCACAACCCCCTATCACCCGCAAGGAAACGGACTGGTCGAGCGATTCAACCGCACTCTCAAGGGGATGATCATGGGGCTGGAAGAACCCCTACGCCGCCAGTGGGACGTGCTACTACCGTGCCTCCTCTTCGCCTACCGAGAAGTCCCCCAGAAGTCCCTCGGCTTCAGCCCCTTCGAACTCCTGTACGGACACCCCGTTCGCGGGCCTCTCAGCCTAGTGAAGGAGGAATGGGAAATGGCCCCCCTAAAAACCCCTCCAGACGTCTGCAAGTACCTCCTGACCCTCCGCAATCAGACCCGGCAATTCAGGGAGATCGCCAAAGCCAATCTTGAGGCCAGTCAAGAGGACATGAAGAAGTGGTACGATCAACATGCCTCCTCCATCGAGTTTGAACCGGGTCAGCAGGTATGGGTGATGTCCCCCATCGAACCGTGTGCCTTGCAGGACAAATGGACCGGGCCCTTCAAGGTGGTCGAGCGCAAGGGTCCCGTCACCTATCTCATCGACCTGGAGTCCCCCCTGAACCCCCTCCGGGTTCTCCACGCCAACAGACTCAAACCACACTTCGCGCGCTCAGAGCTCAGCCTGCTGATGGCTACCGACAGTGGCGCAGAAGGAGACTCCGAGCCCCTCCCTGACCTACTGAGGACCCGTGAAAGAGATGGTTCGGTGGACGGGGTCCGACTCTCCGAGGCCCTGACCCCAGAGCAGCGTCAAGATTGTCGGGCCCTCCTGCTGCCGTTCGCAAACCTGTTCTCCCTCGCACCCGGAGTCACCTCCTGGTGCCTGCACGACGTGGACACTGGGGACAGTCCTCCTGTCCGACACCGGGCGTACCGAGTACCGGATCGGGTACGTACATGCATCCAAGAAGAAGTCTCCAAGATGCTCGCCCTCGGGGTCATCGAACCTTCGGACAGTCCCTGGGCCAGCCCGGTCGTCCTGGTCCCCAAGGCCGCGGCCCCGGGCACCACACCTGAGCTCCGATTCTGCATCGACTATCGGGGTCTGAACGCGGTCACCCGAACCGACGCTCACCCTATCCCCCGAGCAGATGAACTAGTCGACCGCATGGGGGCAGCCCGCTACCTAAGCATCTTCGACCTGACAGCGGGCTACTGGCAGATCGGCCTCACCCCCAGGGCCCAAGAACGCTCCGCTTTCTCCACCCCGGATGGGCACTACCATTTCAGAGTAATGCCATTCGGCATGAAAAACGCTCCAGCCACTTTTCAAAGACTGGTGAACCAGGTATTGGCGGGCCTCGAAGAATTCAGCGCCGCCTACCTGGACGACATCGCGGTATACAGCCGCCACTGGTCAGACCACCTCCGCCACCTCCAAGAGGTCCTGCAGGCCCTCCAACAGGCCGGCCTCACAATAAAGGCCAGCAAGTGCCAAATCGGCCAGGGGTCCGTGACCTACCTCGGACACCAAGTGGGGAGCGGTCTGGTGGCCCCCCTCCAACTCAAGGTAGCTGCCATTCAGTCCTGGCAACCCCCCGAAACACAAACCGAGGTCCGAGCCTTCATGGGGCTCACCGGATACTACCGGCGGTTCGTGAAGGACTATGGCAGCATTGTGGGGCCCCTCACAGAACTCACATCTAAGAACCACCCAAAAAGAGTCAACTGGACTCCCGACTGTCAAGCGGCCTTCGAGAAGCTGAAGGCCGCCATGTGCACCGCTCCTGTGCTCCAGGCCCCCGACTACAGCCGCGAGTTCATCGTTCAGACCGATGCCTCCGACCATGGTATTGGGGCCGTCCTCTCCCAACTGAACCCCGAGGGAGTCGACCAACCAGTGGCCTTCATCAGCAGACGCCTACTGCCCCGAGAACAGCGCTGGAGCACCATTGAGCGAGAGGCATTCGCAGTGGTATGGGCCCTCAAGAAGCTCCGGCCTTACCTCTTCGGAACCCACTTCCGGGTACAAACAGATCGGCCCCTGCAATGGCTCATGCAAATGCGGGGGGAGAATCCCAAACTATTGCGGTGGTCCATCTCCCTGCAGGGGATGGACTTCACGGTAGAGCATCGCCCTGGTCAAGACCACGCCAACGCGGACGGCCTGTCCCGCTTTTTCCGCCTCGACGAGGAAAGTCCCCAAGAGGATGGGTGACTCTCCCCGCCTTCAGCTGGGGGGGACGCATGTTGGACAGGCCCCATGAAGGGCTCGCTCCCTCCCCGCATGACAGGGCCCTGGTACCGGCCTTCCAGGTACTACCCGCAGAAGCAACCCCCAACCCGTCCCCCATGGGACTTCTGCTCCCGGGAATCCCTGTGTCCCTGGCCTGGGCCACCGTCAGCACCCTTGCCCGGACCAGCCGCCATCTTAGACACTGCGCCACGAGGCCGCGTGGCCTCAGCTCGACCCCAACCCCGGGCCTGGCCAGGTCCCGACATCCCGGCACCACCATCCACCCCGGAGGTGAACGGACCACTTGGCAGGTCAATGGGAGTAAGAAGTGTCGATGGCTCTCTCCCGCCAGGTGCCGATCACCCCCAGCCTCCCCGGGCGCTGGCTCCACCCCCCTGCTGGGTGTCTGGACTCCCTCATCCCGGACCTCCCGACCTCCAAGAGCGAGGGTCCGGACATCAAAGAGCGCCAGACCTATAACTGAGGCAGCCCCAGAACAGGAAGGCAGTTGTATTCTGGAGTCGAGAGACACCGCGACGAACTCATCCTTGTCGGACTGCTGGCGCTGCCGCAGCCCTGCCTTGTGAACTATTGTCCTGCCTGCTGGGGCTGCCGCGGCCTTCTGCAACCTTCCTCCTCGTGGGCCCTGCTGGCGCTGCCGCGGCCCGTTGTAACCTTCCTCCTCGTGGGACCTGCTGGCGCTGCCGCGGCCCGTTGTAACCTTCATCCTCGTGGGACCTGCTGGCGCTGCCGCGGCCCGTTGTAACCGTCATCCTCGTTGGGACCTGCTGGCGCTGCCGCGGCCCGTTACCACCTACGACCTCTTCGGGACCTGCTGGCGCTGCCGCGGTCTGACCCGTCCGAACACCGAGCTCGAGGATTGTGAGCTACCACCGTTTCCCCTCCGTACCTGCGGGTACCAAGACTGTCCCGCTACCCCTTTCCCTAATAGAGACTAGAATTGAGAGGATCATCGTGTCCTGATCTCATTGTATCGTACTACCTTACTTCCAGAACTGCCTATAAAAGGTGTTAATCTGATCTTCGTGTGGTGTCCATCTGTGGGGGGGGAAGTTACTTGTCTGTACGATCGCTGGAGACGGCCCTCACCGGAGGCCTCTCCCCTTGTGCTCGGCCGACCCTCCAGGTCCCCGTCTAACAAGTGTGTATAGAGTTCACAAACCCCAGAGGTATAACAGGTTAAAGTCAGGACTGACCTTACTCTCAAAAGTGGTAGCTTGGTCGAGCAGTAAAGCAGTACCAGAGGACAGTGTAAAGCACTTGTTGTACACACTCAGTCAGCAAAGGATTGCACACACTCAAAGACTGAACTCCAGGCCAATTGTTATTATATCAAAAGATTAGTGGTTTTATTTTTAGAACAAACAGCCATAAAAATATACTTTTCTCAATATGAGTACTCTCATGTAATTACTTTGCAAGGAAGCAATAAAGTTTGTTAACCCAATAGATACAGGGGTTGCAGAAGGCAACACAATTCTAGACACACTTTAGCATTGAGCTCAATGGGTTTTCAACATATAAGTACAGTTGATTACTATACAGATTTCTTTAGTAGTTCCAGGACTAGATCCTAGATTCAAACCTGGGGGCTAAACTGAAACCAATGTAGTAAAAACGTTTTAGTTACTGTAGTGAATTTTCGTGAATTAAAAGCTGTTGTTAAAAGTTCCCACTTAGAAACTTTTCAATGTAAATCTGACAATGTTATCCAACGGGAGAAAATTCAGGTTGCAGGTAAACTACGATCTCGTTACTTTTGTAATCCAGTACTGGGCTCCTAAGTCCAGCACTGGGGTTTCAACTTAAAACAGGTAGGTAATTGCGTTTCAGTATTTCGTATGATTTTTAAAGAATATTTGAAGTTTTCAAAAGTAGACCGAAGAAATTTCATAGAAAAGCAGACCATGTATTCCTATGGAGAAAATACAGATTACTAGTAAACCTGGTAAGGATTACTTTTGTGGTTCAGTACTGGGCTACAAGGTACAGTACTGGCTTCTCCCCTGAGCACAGGTGAGTACTTCAGAATTTGGGTGATTTTATATGAATATTTTTAGTTTCCAAAACTTTCCACTTAGAAGATTTATGGAGTCAAACCAGTCAATGTTATCCAATGGCAGGTAAGTGAGTTATCGGTTTCCAGGTGAGTAGTTGGCTGGTGAAGTTAGGGTTCTGGGCATAGACTCAGGGGTCCCCCAGGGTCAGGTAAGTACAGTTGGTTCACCCCCAGCGGCACGGGGGTGACCGGGTGCAGAGGTAGTTAGGCCCAATGTTATCCAATGAGGGAAAGGGGGCCTCCGGTTGGGGGCTGCTGGCTAGCAGGCCACGCGGCTGTGGGAGCCGGGCTCCTGGTCACTTGCTCAGGGCAAATGAGGAAGTAGGATAGGGTACAGGTTGCACTGCCAGGGGCACTCGGGTGGCTGGGTGCAGGGTGCTTTTGAGCCGTCGGGCGCTCAATGTTATTCAATGAGGAACTTGAAAAGGGGACAAAGGCTGCAGGCTCTGGGACGAAGGATCTTCTGGAGCTACCAACACTTCGAGGGGTAAGTTGGGATCTTGGAGGATAGGTAGGCACCCAGGAGTTGGGCACAGGGGGCCGTGGGGCGCCGGGTGCAAGGGTGTCTTTTGAGGTCGGGAAATCTTACCCCCTGCTGGTTGCGGTCGTAGGGGTCCTCTGTCCTGAGGCTGCAGGCATCGTCTGGGTAGTCGAGGAGGGTCTTTGGGCACTGGACTTTGGGTCCCAGTCGCTGGGCGGACGTCCTCGTGGTCCTGGATCTCTCAGGCACGGGCCGGGCTTGGTGGGTGCAGAGTGGGTTGGTCCGGAGCTTCCTGGCTGGCACCAGGGGTGTTGTTGCAGCAGAGCCTCTGCTGATGGGAGTCCCAGGCTTTAAGAGGGTCAACGCAGGCAGGTCCTCAGGGTGTCCCAAGGTTGCTGTCTGCAGGAGTCGCTGGCATTAGGCAGGAGCAGGTTCCAGGATCGACAGGCTGGTAGGGCTGGGGTCAAGTCAGTTGTTGTCGTCCTGTTAGCAGCTGCACGGCGGGTCTTCTTCTTGATCTTCTTTTCTTATCGAGATCTCCCAAAGGAAGGTTCAGGGAGCCCCTAAATACTGAATTGAGGGGTGTTACAAGTAGGGCAAGGACAGGGACCAATAGGTCCCTGTCCTGGGGTAGGTACACCCCTAGCCTGCTCCTCTCCTGTGGGAGGGGGCAGGAGCCTAGCTGGGATTGGGCAGGGCTCCCCATCTACAAGATGGCTGGAGCCCGGGGTCGTGCTTCACCTAGTCTCCCCCACCTGAGGGGTGGGGTTGGCACACCACCCTTCCTGACGTGGTTTTTCCCGCCAGTCTACCCGCCAGAGTGGGGATCAGGACTGGTGGGGGGCAGTTGCTGGGTACAGCAAATGGTCTGGAGAAGCTCACAGAGGCAGCATGTCTTTGAAGCTTCCACCTGCCCATCCAGGGGGAGGAGACCTAGCACTTCGCCCAGGATGGGCATTGTTGCAGGCCCAGGAGAGCGGGGGGCCTCTCCACCCATGGGTCCAGCAACATGTCTGCTGTGTGGCAGCCTCTGCAGCCACTCAGCCCAGATGTGGATTGTAGGTTAGGGTTTCAGGGGGCATCTCTAAGATGCCCTCTGGTGCATTTTACATTAAACCCCACACTGGCATCAGAGCGGGTTTAATGTGCTGAGAAGTTTGGTACCAAACATGTCAGTCTTCAGTGTAGCCATTATGGTGCTGTGGAGTTCGTAATGACAACCTCCCAGCACCATATACTCTTAATGGCATCACTGCATTTACAGTGCCCAGGAATGGTCCTGGGTACTGTAGGGGCACAGGGCTCCTGTACCTGTGCCCACACCTCTGGCATAGGGCACCCAGCTAGAGGGGTGACTGAAGTATGCCAGGGCAGTGGGTTTTGCTGGCATGGCACACAGGGATGTGTGCCATGTCGACTCTTTGTTTAGTTCTGTACTTGGGCACTCAGCTTGCAAAGGCAGTGTGTGGGTGCCAGGGTACAGGGCCCCTGAGGGTGGCACAATAGGGGCTGCAGCCCTCAGCGGTCTTCTCTGGTCACCTTGCCCTGGGTACCTAGGGTACCATTTACAGGTGGCCAGAGATGCCAATTGGGTTTTTAGTTTCAACACAGTTTTAGGGAAGGAACACAGGCCCTGGGTACCTGGTTGGCATGAACCCAGGGCACACTCAGTCAAAGTACATCATCAGTTTGGAAAAAAGTGGGGGCAAACCAATGCAAGAAAGGTGGCACTTTCTCACACTCCTTCTGTTGCTGGTAATGTGAATGGTCCTTGACTCCATTTTTAGACTGTTTTTTTTTCTGCTCTCTGGTTTAGACGTGTGCTTCGGTTCGACACTGTCATGGTCCACTGTTTTCACTTTCCATGTATGTGGGATACTTGTAAAGCCATGGTTCCTTCCCTCCATCTGTATTGTTATTGATTATGTTTGTTTCCCTTTCGTTCAATTTGACGACTCTTGAAATGACCAGGCATCTTTCTGTCGACCTCTGGCCCATGTAGGGCATTCACCCTTTGGGGCCTTCTCACTTCTTCACGCGCATATCCCCCACCATGTCTTCACAGTGATGGAACGGATGCCTTTTCGCTACTGTCTTCACTGTCAACCAAATTATCCTTGGACCGATCTCCATCTGGTCTTTAATTTTTCTCTCCCCCCCCCCCGAGCACAATGAGACTGCTTGTGATGCGCCTGCCGCACCTGCTGTTCGAAGTAAACACTATGCGACAATCTGGTTCGACATCTCGAAATGTCACGAAAGAGTTCAGATGACACCCGGACCTTTTCCGCACACACAACATTGAGGGGGAACAGCATCCACAAACATCAGCCGCAGATGAAGGGACTTTCTCCCCCGACGACAGCTCTGGCTCCAAGCCGGAAATAGAAGATGTCCTGCAAGCGCAGCCAGTCTTGAGTACAGTACCCTGTCACCTCAACATTGATCCCACACTGTACAGCCTTTTCCAAAAAGGTTGTCCAGCAACTCTTGAGCACCAGAGAAAGATTCTCGGGCCACCACTGCCTTCGGGTCATGGTCAGCACCAACCAACCGCTTTGGATGTAACTCCCAGCCCCAGCTTGGTGCCAAAGAAACCATGGAGACAGACTATTTCGGTAACCTGCCAGCTGACGGAGCCAACAAGTTTGACGTGAGCATCTGAGACGAGACCTTCGCGGCTGACCAGCAAGTCCCGTCACACTGACCAAATACTCATCCACCCTCCGGAATGTGCTCCTCAACAATCCAAACGGCAACTGTCCTTTGAAGAAGCCTTGGGCATGCCTCCTCTACAGAAGGAGTACAAGAAAGTGGACAAGGCTACAAGCCCTTTGCCTGTCACCAATCCCACAACACTCAACCTCCTCACCAACTTCTCCAGATGACCCTATCTCATATACATCTCAGGGGTCACCTTATCCAGACCTAGGGGCCAGGAGGGGAAGGGGTTACCTTCGACATCCCACCTCAGGATGATTCATGGGAAACTTATGATACTGACCCTCCAGTAGACTCAGATCTTGATCTGTACCCGCCCCTCTTGATGATGCCACCTTCTACCATGACCTTATTGATCAAGCGGCCTCTGTTTACAAGGTGGATATCCATACTGAGCCTATAGTGGAGGATTTCCTTTTTGGGACAGTTTCTTCCACCCCCGATCCTCACAGTACCTCCTCCTTCTTAAATTCATGCTCCTTCACACCCCAGACATTTTTCACGACCCAGTACGTGGCAGAGTTATAACACCAAAGGTGAACATAAAAATATAAGGATTCTCCAACTGACCCTCTCTACATCTGGGGCCAGTATCCAGCCGACTCCCTAGTAGTCACTAACACCCGTAAAAGGGCAAACTCTCTAAGCAATAGTGATGTCCTTCCACCAGATAAAGAGAGTAAGCGAATAGATGCTGCATGTACAAGGGTATCATTGGTGGATTGCCAATTCCATTGGGCTGCATTCTATTTATGACTGTGCCCATTAGAATGAAATCCAGGAACTCCTCCAATATCTCCCAGAAGAGCACAGGAAAAGGGGCTACAAGATCATCTGTGAAGGGAAACCAATCTCCAGCACCCTATGAGCCCTAGATGCTGTAAACACTGCAGCTAGGGAAGGGGGTCAACTCTACTGTCCTTATGTGCTGGCAAGCATGACTCTGTCTCAAGTTTCAAATCGAAGGTCCAGCAAAATTTGCTTAATCTACCCTTCGATGAGCAACATCTCTTTGGACCGCAGGCCAATCAATTATTAAAACAAGCATTTACAATGCAACTGTCTCGCCTTTGCAAAAGTTAGAGCTATTGGCATTGTAAATGACAAAATGTTTATGTATGTGTTGTTTTTGAAAACGGATAAATAAATGGTATTGTCATTTACAATGCCAAGAGCTTAATCTCTCGAAAATGCGAGACCTATTGCATTTGCGCATGCACACACACACAGCCACACACACACACACACACAGAGCCACCCACACACACAGAGCCTGTTGGACAGGCCTCGTAGCCGGGCCGTCACCCCCTACGCACAACAGGGCCCGGACCCCGGCTCTCCCTGAATCCCCAGCAAGAGCCACCCCGGCAACCCCCCGAGGTAATCCACAACACGTCCACACCGGGACTCCAGCTCCTGAACCCTCCCGTACCGGCTGGCCGGGTCCCCGTCAGCCCCATGACCCGGCCCGGCAGCCATCTTTGGACACTACAACACGAGGCCACGTGGCCTCGACTCGACCCCAACCCTGGGCCTGGCCTGGCCCCGACATCGAGGCACCAACCTCCACACAGGAGGTAAAGAGACCACTTGGCAGGTCAATGAAAGAAGAAGGCGTCAACGGCTCTCCTCCGCCGGGTGTCGATCACCCCCGGCCTCCCTGGGCGCTGGCTCCAACCCCCTGCTGGGTGTCGGGACCCCCTCATTCCGGACCTCCCGACCTCAAGGCGCGAGGGTCCGGACATCAAAGGGAACCAGACCTATAACTGGGGAAGCCCCAGACCAGGAGGGCAGTTGTATCCTGGAGTCGAGAGACACCGAGAAGAACTCATCCTTGGCGAACTGCTGGCGCTGCAGCAGCCCTGCTCTGTGAACCCTTCGTCTTGGCCTGCTGGCGCTGCCGCGGCCCTCTGCAACGTGAACCATCATCTTGGCCTGCTGGCGCTGCCGCGGCCCTCTGCAACGTGAGCCATCATCTTGGCCTGCTGGCGCTGCCGCGGCCCTCTGCAACGTGAGCCATCATCTCGGCCTGCTGGCGCTGCCGCGGCCCTCTGCAACGTGAACCATCATCTTGGCCTGCTGGTGCTGCCGTGGCCCTCTGCAACGTGAACCACCATCTCGGCCTGCTGGCGCTGCCGCGGCCCTCTGTAACTTGAACCATCATCTTGGCCTGCCGGCGCTGCCGCGGCCCTACGCCAATTGAACCATCGCCCCGGCCTGCTGGCGCTGCCGCGGCCCGACCCCGCAGACTCCTAAGCTCGAGGATTGTGAGCTTCCCTCCTGCCACCTCCTGTACCGATCCGGTACCAAGACTGTCCCGCTACCCCCTTGTCCTACAGAGACTAGAATTGAGAGGACCCTCGAGTCCTGAATCTCCTGTACCGCTGATAACCTAGCTGCAAGAACCCTATATAAAGAGTGTTAATCTCATCCTTGTGTGGTGTCTATCTGTGGGGAGGGAAGTGACTTGTCTGTACGATCGCCGGAGACGGCCCTCATCGGAGGCCTCTCCCCCAGTATTCGGCCGACCCTCTGGGTCCCCGTCTAACATTGGTGGCCAGCGGCGCGATCCGAACCTACGCATAATCGTACAGAGGGTCACTCGCCCCACGACACACAACCACCATGACAACAAAAGAGAGCGGAGCAACAGAAAAATTCCAGATGGAAAAGCTGGAAGAATACAACCACAGAGAACTGAAACAATTTTGCATAGAATTAGGCATTTCAACCACAGGACTGAGCACGAAAGAGGACTTCAAACGAGCCCTGGAATCTTGGGCGGAGACGGGTACGACCGTACCCCAAACACGAAGCCAAGAGACACCCGAAACAAACCCCACGCCGACGGAAGAAAGAAGATCGGGTCTCTCCCCAGAAGAGGTCCGGGAACGGGGAAAAAAGCAGGCTCCATGAATTAGAACTAGCACGACTGCGCTTAGATGGAGAGCTCAAATTGGCGGAACAAAAAATAACGTTGGAACACTTACGGCTCCGAGAGGAGCGAGAAGAGAAACAAAGGCAGAGAGAGCTAGAAGAGAAGAAGCTAACCTACGAACATGAGCGCAACCTCAAAGAACTAGAGATTCGGAAGCAGAACAAGGAACTCGGGGTCCCCGAGCGCACGAACACTCCTGCCCCTACAGACCCCAAGGTCCACATACCCAAAGATGTCGTCAGAGAGTACTACAAGAACGATGACATCCAGCAATGGTTCAAAGCGTACGAGGTAGCCATGACCTCCCACCGGATTCCCCGGGGCGACTGGGGAGCCGGGTTATGGGGGAGGTTTGTCAACGAGGGGCGAGACGCCCTGCTGCAACTCCCGGACCATCTGATGACATCCTACGACCACATGAAAGCCGCCCTCCTCACTCGATACGGACTCACACCCGAGATGTACCGCCAGCGGTTCCGCGACTGCAAACGGATCCCGGGTACAACTTGGGTGGAGTACGTGAACTTCTTTAGCCGGGCCTTCGAGGGGTGGATCAAGGGCAGCAACGTGACCACCTACGAACAGCTCTTTGACCTTGTTGTGTGGGAGCACCTTTCTAACAACTGCTTCATCGAACTCAGGCAGCACCTCCTGGACAGTAAACTAACGGAACCTCGGCAACTCGCCGCCGAAGCTGACCGATGGGAAAGCACCCGAGTTGGCCGAAACGGACCCATCGAAGCGCACAGAACTGCCCAAGGGCCTCATCGCCCCCGTGGAGGAGGAGGCCAGGGTCGGGGTAGGGACACCGGGCCGGTGACTCCCGCCAGCAACACCCTGCCCCCGGCCGGCAGGGGAAACCCCCCGATGCGACCCGGCTTCCGAGCCAACATCACTTGCCACTGATGCCAGCGACCCGGCCACTACGCAAATGATCCCAATTGCCCAAAGAACCCGAACCCTTTACCCCGCCAGGTCGCTGCTGCAGCCCTGGGGGAAGAGCAAACCCCAGAAGACCAAGAAGAGTACGAAACCGACCAGCCTGAGTGGGAACCGGCCGCCATGTCCCTGGTTTGCTTAGGGGAACGAGACCTGATCCCTCGGGCCCCCCTTCCCGCCAACACGCAGAAGTACAGCCAGTGGGTGAACATTAATGGCCGCCGGGCTGAAGCCCTCCGCGACACCGGGGCCAGTGTGACCGCGGTCCGCTGTCATCTGGTGGCCCCGGACCAGATCTTGCCGAACATTCTTTGCCCTGTCCGGTCGGCCGACAACTCAGAAAGTCTATGTCAAATGGCCTACGTCCCCTTCGAATGGGGCGGAGTATCAGGGATGCTGAAAGTGACTGTCCGCGATGATGCCCCCGTGGATTGCCTCCTGGGGAACGATCTCGAAAGCTCTCCCTGGGCAGCAGTCGAACGGAGAGAGCACCTGGGGATGCTGGGCCTCCCCGAATGGGTCTGTGCCACGACCCGGTCCATGACCGCCCGGGCCGTCCCCAGTCCAGAAGAACCCGAGTGGCCGGAGCCTCCTCCCGCGATTATCCCAGAGGAGGCCACCCCAGAAGCAAGTCCCCCGGCCCAAACCAAAGAAGGACCCGGTCGGCTCCCGGACCTCCCCGACCTGGCCCAGTGGCGTCAAGAGGGGGGTCCCGCCCAGGAACAATTCCAACAAGAACAAAGAACCTGTCCCTCCCTCGAGGGACTCCGGCAGCAAGCCCTTGCCCAGAGCGCAGGGGACACCTCGGGGGCCCACTGGATCTACTGGGACAATGACCTGCTCTACAGTGAGCAAAGGATTGCAGAACTGGGGGCCAGTCGGGTGCTGGTGGTGCCCCTCCGCTTCAGAGATTTCCTCTTGAACTTAGCCCACGATATACCCCTTGCCGGACACCTGGGACAGGACAAAACGTACGACCGCCTGGTGACCCACTTTTACTGGCCCCGAATGCGAAAAGATGTCACCAACCACTGCAAGGCCTGCCCCACCTGCCAGGCCAGCGGAAAAAGTGGCCGAAAAACCAAAGCACCCTTGCAGCCTTTTCCCGTCGTCACCACCCTGTTCGAACGGGTGGGAATAGACATTGTGGGGCCCCTGGACCCCCGAACCGCCCAAGGACACCGGTTCATCCTGGTCCTGGTGGACCACGCCACCCGCTATCCCGAGGCTATCCCTCTTCGAACCGTGACGGCGCCTGTGGTAGGCCGAGCCCTGATGGGGATCTTCTCCCGGGTGGGCTTTCCCCGGGAGGTAGTCAGCGACAGGGGCACGAACTTCATCTCGAAATACATGAAGTCTCTCTGGCAACAGTGCGGGGTCACCTACAAATTCACGACCCCCTATCACCCGCAAGGAAATGGATTGGTCGAGCGGTTTAACCGCACTCTCAAAGGAATGATCATGGGCCTAGAAGAGCCCCTCCGTCGCCAGTGGGACGTGCTACTCCCGTGCCTCCTGTTCGCCTACCGGGAGGTCCCTCAAAAATCCCTAGGCTTCAGCCCATTTGAACTCCTGTACGGGCACCCCGTCCGGGGTCCCCTCAGCCTAGTCAAAGAAGGTTGGGAGAGGCCCCCCCAGAAAACTCCCCCGGATGTATACAAATACCTCTTGGCCCTTCGCAACCAGACCCGGCGATTCAGGGAGATCGCCAAAGTCAACCTTGAAGCCAGTTAGGAAGACATGAAGAAATGATATGATCAGCACGCCTCCTCCCTCGAGTTCGAGCCGGGACAACAGGTCTGGGTGATGTCCCCGGTTGAACCCTGTGCCCTACAGGACAAATGGTCCGGACCCTTCAAGGTGATCGAACGCAAGGGGCCCGTCACCTACTTAGTCGACATGGAAACCTCCCGGAACCCCCTACGGGTCCTCCACGCCAACAGACTCAAGCCCCATTTTGTACGCTCAGAACTCAGTCTCCTGATGGCTACCGATAATGGGACGGAAGAAGACTCCGAGCCCCTTCCGGACCTACTGAGGACCCTCGAGCAGGATGGCTCCGTGGAAGGGGTCAGACTCTCCGAGGCCTTGTCCCCGGAGCAACGCCAAGACTGTCAAGCTCTCCTGACACGATTCGCATCCTTGTTCTCTCTCACCCCTGGGGTCACCCCCTGGTGCCTTCACGATGTGGACACCGGGGACAGCCCCCCTATTCGCCACAGGGCGTACCAGATCGGGTGCGCGCCTGCATCCAGACCGAGGTGTCCAAGATGCTGACACTGGGAGTGATCGAACCCTCGGACAGCCCCTGGGCCAGCCCCGTCGTCCTGGTCCCCAAGGCCGCCGCCCCGGGCGTTGCCCCTGAGCTCCGGTTCTGTGTGGACTACCGGGGACTGAATGCCGTTACCAGGACCGACGCTCACCCTATCCCCCGGGCAGATGAGCTAATTGACCGTATGGGGGCCGCCCGCTACCTAAGCATCTTCGATTTAACAGCGGGCTACTGGCAAATCGGCCTCACCCCCAGGGCCCAAGAACGATCCGCCTTCTCTACCCCGGACGGTCACTACCACTTCACACACAGCCACACACACACACACACAACCACACACACACAGCCACACACACAGCCACACACACAGCCACACACACAGCCACACACACAGCCACACACACAGCCACACACTCAGCCACACACTCAGCCACACACTCAGCCACACACTCAGCCACACACTCAGCCACACACTCAGCCACACACTCAGCCACACACTCAGCCACACACTCAGCCACACACTCAGCCACACACTCAGCCACACACTCAGCCACACACTCAGCCACACACTCAGCCACACACTCAGCCACACACTCAGCCACACACTCAGCCACACACTCAGCCACACACTCAGCCACACACACAGCCACACACACAGCCACACACACAGCCACACACACAGCCACACACACACACAGCCACACACACACACAGCCACACACACACACAGCCACACACACACACAGCCACACACACAGCCACACACACAGCCACACACACAGCCACACACACAGCCACACACACAGCCACACACACAGCCACACACACAGCCACACACACAGCCACACACACAGCCACACACACAGCCACACACACAGCCACACACACACAGCCACACACACAGCCACACCCACACCCACAGCCACACCCACACACACAGCCACACCCACACACACAACCACACACACACACACACACACAGCCACACACACACACACACAGCCACACACACACACACAGCCACACACACACACACACACACACACAGCCACACACACAGCCACAGGCACACACACACAGCCACAGGCACACACACACAGCCACAGGCACACACACACAGCCACAGGCACACACACACAAACAGCCACAGGCACACACACACAGCCACAGCCACAACAGCCACAGGCACACACACACAGCCACAGGCACACACACACAGCCACAGGCACACACACACAGCCACAGGCACACACACACAAACAGCCACAGGCACACACACACAGCCACAGCCACACACACACGCACAGCCACAGCCACACACACACGCACATCCACACACAGCCACACACGCACACAGCCACACACGCACACAGCCACACACGCACACAGCCACACACGCACACAGCCACACACGCACACAGCCACACACGCACACAGCCACACATGCACACAGCCACACACGCACACAGCCACACACGCACACAGCCACAGCCACACACAGGCACACACAGGCACACACAGGCACACACAGGCACACACAGGCACACACAGGCACACACAGGCACACACAGGCACACACAGGCACACACACACACACACACAGGCACACACACACACACAGGCACACACACACAGGCACACACACACAGGCACACACACACAGGCACACACAGGCACACACAGCCACACACAGCCACACACAGCCACACACACACCCCCAGCCAACACACACAGCCACACACACACACACACAGCCACACACACACACACACAGCCACACACACACACACACACACAGCCCCACACACACAGCCCCACACACACACACAGCCACACACACAGCCACACACACACACACAGCCCCACACACATAGCCCCACACACACACAGCCACACCCACACACACAGACACACCCACACACACAGACACACACACACAGACACACACACACACACACACAGACACACACACAGACACACACACAGACACACAGACACACACACAGACACACACACAGACACACACACAGACACACACACAGACACACACACAGACACACACACAGACACACACACAGACACACACACAGACACACACACAGACACACACACAGACACACACACAGACACACACACAGACACACACACAGACACACACACAGACACACACACAGACACACACACAGACACACACACAGACACACACACAGACACACACACAGACACACACACAGACACACACACAGACACACACACAGACACACACACAGACACACACACAGACACACACACAGACACACACACAGACACACACACAGACACACACACAGACACACACACAGACACACACACAGACACACACACACACACACACACACACAGACACAGACACAGACACAGACACAGACACACACACACAGACACACACACAGACACACACACAGACACACACACAGACACACACACAGACACACAGACACACACACACACAGACACACAGACACACACACACACACAGACACACACACACACACACACACACACACACACAGACACACACACACACACAGACACAGACACACACACACAGACACACACAGACACACACACAGACACACACACAGACACACACACAGACACACACACAGACACACACACAGACACACACACAGACACACACACAGACACACACACAGACACACACACAGACACAGACACAGACACAGACACAGACACACACACACACACAGACACAGACACACACACACACAGACACACACACAGACACACACACAGACACACACACACACAGACACAGACACACACACAGACACACACACAGACACACACACAGACACACACACAGACACACACAGACACACACAGACACACACACACACAGACACACAGACACACACACACACAGACACACACACAGACACACACACACAGACACACACACACAGACACACACACACACAGACACAGACACACACACACACAGACACACACACACACAGACACACACACACACAGACACACACACAGACACACACACAGACACACACACAGACACACACACAGACACACACACAGACACACACACAGACACACACACAGACACACACACAGACACACACACAGACACACACACAGACACACACACAGACACACACACAGACACACACACAGACACACACACAGACACACACACAGCCACACACACACACAGCCACACACACACACAGCCACACACACACACAGCCACACACACACACAGCCACACACACACACAGCCACACACACACACAGCCACACACACACACACACACACAGCCACACACACACACAGCCACACACACACACACACACACAGCCACACACACACACAGCCACACACACACACAGCCACACACACACACAGCCACACACACACACAGCCACACACACACACAGCCACACACACACACAGCCACACACACACACAGCCACACACACACACACACACACAGACACACACACAGACACACACACAGACACACACAGACACACACACAGACACACACACAGACACACACACAGCCACACACACAGCCACACACACAGCCACACACACAGACACACACACAGCCACACACACAGCCACACACACAGCCACACACACAGCCACACACACAGCCACACACACACAGCCACACACACACAGCCACACACACACAGCCACACACACACAGCCACACACACACAGCCACACACACACAGCCACACACACACACAGCCACACACACACACAGCCACACACACACACAGCCACACACACACAGCCACACACACACAGCCACACACACACACAGCCACACACACACACAGCCACACACACACACAGCCACACACACACACAGCCACACACACACACAGCCACACACACACACAGCCACACACACAGCCACACACACAGCCACACACACAGCCACACACACAGCCACACACACAGCCACACACACACACAGCCACACACACACAGCCACACACACACACACACACAGCCACACACACAGCCACACACACACACACACACAGCCACACACACAGCCACACACACACAGCCACACACACACAGCCACACACACACAGCCACACACACACAGCCACACACACACAGCCACACACACACAGCCACACACACACAGCCACACACACACAGCCACACACACACAGCCACACACACACACACACAGCCACACACACACACACAGCCACACACACACACAGCCACACACACACACAGCCACACACACACACAGCCACACACACAGCCACACACACAGCCACACACACAGCCACACACACAGCCACACACACAGCCACACACACAGCCACACACACAGCCACACACACAGCCACACACACAGCCACACACACAGCCACACACACACACAGCCACACACACACAGCCACACACACACAGCCACACACAGCCACACACACACAGCCACACACACAGCCACACACACAGCCACACACACAGCCACACACACACACACAGCCACACACACACACACAGCCACACACACACACAGCCACACACACACACACAGCCACACACACACACAGCCACACACACACACACACACAGCCACACACACACACACACACAGCCACACACACACACACACAGCCACACACACACACAGCCACACACACAGCCACACACACAGCCACACACACAGCCACACACACAGCCACACACACAGCCACACACACAGCCACACACACAGCCACACACACAGCCACACACACAGCCACACACACAGCCACACACACAGCCACACACACAGCCACACACACACACAGCCACACACACACAGCCACACACACACACAGCCACACACACAGCCACACACACACACACACAGCCACACACACAGCCACACACACAGCCACACACACACACACACAGCCACACACACACACACACAGCCACACACACACACACACAGCCACACACACACACACAGCCACACACACACACAGCCACACACACACAGCCACACACACACACACAGCCACACACACACACAGCCACACACACACAGCCACACACACACAGCCACACACACACAGCCACACACACACAGCCACACACACACACAGCCACACACACACACAGCCACACACACACAGCCACACACACACAGCCACACACACACAGCCACACACACACAGCCACACACACACAGCCACACACACACAGCCACACACACACAGCCACACACACACAGCCACACACACACAGCCACACACACAGCCACACACACACAGCCACACACACACACACAGCCACACACACACACAGCCACACACACACACACAGCCACACACACAGCCACACACACAGCCACACACACAGCCACACACACAGCCACACACACACACAGCCACACACACACACAGCCACACACACACACAGCCACACACACACACACACACACACACACAGCCACACACACAGCCACACACACACACACACAGCCACACACACACACAGCCACACACACACACACAGCCACACACACACACAGCCACACACACACACAGCCACACACACACAACCACACAGCCACACACACACAGCCACACACACAACCACACAGCCACACACACACAGCCACACACACACAGCCACACACACACACACACACACACACACAGCCACACACACACACACACACACAGCCACACACACAGCCACACACACAGCCACACACACAGCCACACACACAGCCACACACACAGCCACACACACAGCCACACACACAGCCACACACACACACAGCCACACACACACACAGCCACACACACACACAGCCACACACACACACACAGCCACACACAGCCACACACACAGCCACACACACACAGCCACACACACACACACAGCCACACACACACACAGCCACACACACACACAGCCACACACACAGCCACACACACAGCCACACACACAGCCACACACACAGCCACACACACACACAGCCACACACACACACAGCCACACACACACACAGCCACACACACACACACACAGCCACACACACACACAGCCACACACACAGCCACACACACACACACACAGCCACACACACACACAGCCACACACACACACACAGCCACACACACACACAGCCACACACACACACAGCCACACACACACAACCACACAGCCACACACACACAGCCACACACACAACCACACAGCCACACACACACAGCCACACACACACAGCCACACACACACACACACACACACACACAGCCACACACACACACACACACACAGCCACACACACAGCCACACACACAGCCACACACACAGCCACACACACAGCCACACACACAGCCACACACACAGCCACACACACAGCCACACACACAGCCACACACACACACAGCCACACACACACACAGCCACACACACACACAGCCACACACACACACACAGCCACACACAGCCACACACACACAGCCACAGCCACACACACACACAGTCACACACACAGCCACACACACACAGCCACACACACACAGCGCCACACACACAGCGCCACACACACAGCGCCACACACACAGCGCCAGCCACACACAGCCACACACACACACACAGCCACACACACACACACACAGCCACACACACAGCCACACACACAGCCACACACACAGCCACACACACAGCCACACACACAGCCACACACACAGCCACACACACACACACACAGCCACACACACACACAGCCACACACACAGCCACACACACACAGCCACACACAGCCACACACACACACAGCCACACACACACACACAGCCACACACACACAGCCACACACACACAGCCACACACACAGCCACACACACAGCCACACACACAGCCACACACACAGCCACACACACAGCCACACACAGCCACACAGCCACACAGCCACACACACAGCCACACAGCCACACACACAGCCACACACACACAACCACACAGCCACACACACACAGCCACACAGCCACACACACACAGCCACACACACACACACACACACACACACACACACAGCCACACACACAGCCACACACACAGCCACACACACAGCCACACACACAGCCACACACACAGCCACACACACAGCCACACACACAGCCACACACACAGCCACACACACAGCCACACACACAGCCACACACACAGCCACACACACAGCCACACACACAGCCACACACACAGCCACACACACACAGCCACACACACACACACAGCCACACACACACAGCCACACACACACAGCCACAGTCACACACACAGCCACACACACACAGCCACACACACACAGCGCCACACACACAGCGCCACACACACAGCGCCAGCCACACACAGCCACACACACACACACAGCCACACACACACACACACAGCCACACACACAGCCACACACACAGCCACACACACACACACACACAGCCACACACACAGCCACACACACAGCCACACACACAGCCACACACACAGCCACACACACAGCCACACACACAGCCACACACACAGCCACACACACAGCCACACACACAGCCACACACACAGCCACACACACAGCCACACACAGCCACACACACAGCCACACACACAGCCACACACACAGCCACACACACAGCCACACACACACACACAGCCACACACACACACACAGCCACACACACACAGCCACACACACAGCCACACACACACACACAGCCACACACACACACAGCCACACACACACACAGCCACACACACACAGCCACACACAGCCACACACACACACAGCCACACACACACACACAGCCACACACACACAGCCACACACACACAGCCACACACACACACAGCCACACACACAGCCACACACACAGCCACACACAGCCACACACACAGCCACACACACAGCCACACAGCCACACACACAGCCACACACACAGCCACACACAGCCACACACACAGCCACACACACACAGCCACACACACACAGTCACACACACACAGTCACACACACACAGTCACACACACACAGCCACACACACAGCCACACACACAGCCACACACACAGCCACACACACAGCCACACACAGCCACACAGCCACACACACAGCCACACACACAGCCACACAGCCACACACACAGCCACACAGCCACACACACAGCCACACACACACAGCCACACACACACAGTCACACACACAGTCACACACACACAGCCACACACACACAGCGCCACACACACAGCGCCACACACACAGCGCCACACACACAGCGCCACACACACAGCGCCACACACACAGCCACACACACAGCCACACACACAGCCACACACACACACACACACAGCCACACACACAGCCACACACACACACAGCCACACACACACACAGCCACACACACACAGCCACACACAGCCACACACACACACAGCCACACACACACACACAGCCACACACACACAGCCACACACACACAGCCACACACACACAGCCACACACACACAGCCACACACACACACAGCCACACACACACAGCCACACACACACACAGCCACACACACAGCCACACACACAGCCACACAGCCACACAGCCACACACACAGCCACACAGCCACACACACAGCCACACACACAGCCACACACACACACAGCCACACACACACACAGCCACACACACACACAGCCACACACACACACAGCCACACACACACACAGCCACACACACACACAGCCACACACACACACAGCCACACACACACACAGCCACACACACAGCCACACACACAGCCACACACACAGCCACACACACAGCCACACACACAGCCACACACACAGCCACACACACAGC
>NC_136059.1:539581205-539583705 GCF_964261635.1 Lissotriton helveticus | reverse complement strand
CACACAGCCACACACACACAGCCACACAGACACAGCCACACACACTCAGCCACACACACACAGCCACACACACCCAGCCGCACACACACAGCCACACACACACACAGCCACACACACACACAGCCACACACACACACAGCCACACACACACACAGCCACACACACACACAGTCACACACACACACACAGTCACACACACAGCCACACACACACACACACACACACAGCCACACACACAGCCACACACACACACACAGCCACACACACACACACACACACAGCCACACACACACACACAGCCACACACACACACACAGCCACACACACACAGCCACACACACACAGCCACACACACACAGCCACACACACACAGCCACACAGACACAGCCACACACACTCAGCCACACACACACAGCCACACACACCCAGCCGCACACACACAGCCACACACACAGCCACACACACAGCCACACACCCAGCCACACACGCAGCCACACACGCAGCCACACACCCAGCCACGCACACAGCCACGCACACAGCCACGCACACAGCCACGCACACAGCCACGCACACAGCCACGCACACAGCCACGCACACAGCCACGCACACAGCCACGCACACAGCCACGCACACAGCCACGCACACAGCCACGCACACAGCCACGCACACAGCCACGCACACAGCCACGCACACAGCCACGCACACAGCCACGCACACAGCCACGCACACAGCCACGCACACAGCCACACACACACAGCCACACACACACAGCCACACACACACACAGCCACACACACACACACACAGCCACACACACACACACACAGCCACACACACACACAGCCACACACACACACAGCCACACACACACAGCCACACACACAGCCACACACACAGCCACACACACACACAGCCACACACACAGCCACACACACAGCCACACACACACAGCCACACACACACAGCCACACACACACACCCACACACACACACAGCCACACACACACACAGCCACACACACACACAGTCACACACACACACACAGTCACACACACAGCCACACACACACACACACACACACAGCCACACACACAGCCACACACACACACACAGCCACACACACACACACACACACACAGCCACACACACACAGCCACACACACACAGTCACACACACACACACAGCCACACACACACAGCCACACACACACAGCCACACACACACAGCCACACACACACAGCCACACACACACAGTCACACACACACACACAGCCACACACACACACAGCCACACACACAGCCACACACACACACAGCCACACACACACACAGCCACACACACACACAGCCACACACACACACAGCCACACACACACACAGCCACACACACACAGTCACACACACACACACAGCCACACACACACAGCCACACACACACACACAGCCACACACACACACACAGCCACACACACACAGCCACACACACACACACACACACACACAGCACACACACACACACACACACACACACAGCCACACACACACAGCCACACACACACAGCCACACACACACAGCCACACACACACAGCCACACACACACACACAGCCACACACACACACACAGCCACACACACACAGCCACACACACACACACACACAGCCACACACACACAGCCACACACACACACAGCCACACACACACACAGCCACACACACACAGCCACACACACACAGCCACACACACACAGCCACACACACACACAGCCACACACACACACAGCCACACACACACAGCCACACACACACAGCCACACACACACAGCCACACACACACAGCCACACACACACAGCCACACACACACAGCCACACACACACAGCCACACACACACAGCCACACACACACAGCCACACACACAGCCACACACACACACAGCCACACACACACACAGCCACACACACACAGCCACACACACACAGCCACACACACACAGCCACACACACACAGCCACACACACACAGCCACACACACACAGCCACACACACACACAGCCACACACACACACAGCCACACACACACACAGCCACACACACACACAGCCACACACACACACAGCCACACACACACACAGCCACACACAGCCACACACACACACAGCCACACACACACACAGCCACACCCACACACAGCCACACCCACACACAGCCACACCCACACACAGCCACACCCACACATAGCCACACACACATAGCCACACACACACACACACACACACACACACACACACACACACACAGCCACACACACACACACACACACACAGCCACACACACACACACACACACACACACACACAGCCACACACACACACACACACACACACACACACAGCCACACACACACACACACACACACACACACACACACACAGCACACACACACACACACACACACACACACACACACAGCCACACACACACACACACACACACACACACA